>NC_088782.1:89322646-89631657 GCF_958450345.1 Calliphora vicina
AATAATAATAATAATAATAATAATAATAATAATAATAATAATAATAATAATAATAATAATAATAATAATAATAATAATAATAATAATAATAATAATAATAATAATAATAATAATAATAATAATAATAATAATAATAATAATAATAATAATAATAATAATAATAATAATAATAATAATAATAATAATAATAATAATAATAATAATAATAATAATAATAATAATAATAATAATAATAATAATAATAATAATAATAATAATAATAATAATAATAATAATAATAATAATAATAATAATAATAATAATAATAATAATAATAATAATAATAATAATAATAATAATAATAATAATAATAATAATAATAATAATAATAATAATAATAATAATAATAATAATAATAATAATAATAATAATAATAATAATAATAATAATAATAATAATAATAATAATAATAATAATAATAATAATAATAATAATAATAATAATAATAATAATAATAATAATAATAATAATAATAATAATAATAATAATAATAATAATAATAATAATAATAATAATAATAATAATAATAATAATAATAATAATAATAATAATAATAATAATAATAATAATAATAATAATAATAATAATAATAATAATAATAATAATAATAATAATAATAATAATAATAATAATAATAATAATAATAATAATAATAATAATAATAATAATAATAATAATAATAATAATAATAATAATAATAATAATAATAATAATAATAATAATAATAATAATAATAATAATAATAATAATAATAATAATAATAATAATAATAATAATAATAATAATAATAATAATAATAATAATAATAATAATAATAATAATAATAATAATAATAATAATAATAATAATAATAATAATAATAATAATAATAATAATAATAATAATAATAATAATAATAATAATAATAATAATAATAATAATAATAATAATAATAATAATAATAATAATAATAATAATAATAATAATAATAATAATAATAATAATAATAATAATAATAATAATAATAATAATAATAATAATAATAATAATAATAATAATAATAATAATAATAATAATAATAATAATAATAATAATAATAATAATAATAATAATAATAATAATAATAATAATAATAATAATAATAATAATAATAATAATAATAATAATAATAATAATAATAATAATAATAATAATAATAATAATAATAATAATAATAATAATAATAATAATAATAATAATAATAATAATAATAATAATAATAATAATAATAATAATAATAATAATAATAATAATAATAATAATAATAATAATAATAATAATAATAATAATAATAATAATAATAATAATAATAATAATAATAATAATAATAATAATAATAATAATAATAATAATAATAATAATAATAATAATAATAATAATAATAATAATAATAATAATAATAATAATAATAATAATAATAATAATAATAATAATAATAATAATAATAATAATAATAATAATAATAATAATAATAATAATAATAATAATAATAATAATAATAATAATAATAATAATAATAATAATAATAATAATAATAATAATAATAATAATAATAATAATAATAATAATAATAATAATAATAATAATAATAATAATAATAATAATAATAATAATAATAATAATAATAATAATAATAATAATAATAATAATAATAATAATAATAATAATAATAATAATAATAATAATAATAATAATAATAATAATAATAATACTAATAATAATAATAATAATAATAATAATAATAATAATAATAATAATAATAATAATAATAATAATAATAATAATAATAATAATAATAATAATAATAATAATAATAATAATAATAATAATAATAATAATAATAATAATAATAATAATAATAATAATAATAATAATAATAATAATAATAATAATAATAATAATAATAATAATAATAATAATAATAATAATAATAATAATAATAATAATAATAATAATAATAATAATAATAATAATAATAATAATAATAATAATAATAATAATAATAATAATAATAATAATAATAATAATAATAATAATAATAATAATAATAATAATAATAATAATAATAATAATAATAATAATAATAATAATAATAATAATAATAATAATAATAATAATAATAATAATAATAATAATAATAATAATAATAATAATAATAATAATAATAATAATAATAATAATAATAATAATAATAATAATAATAATAATAATAATAATAATAATAATAATAATAATAATAATAATAATAATAATAATAATAATAATAATAATAATAATAATAATAATAATAATAATAATAATAATAATAATAATAATAATAATAATAATAATAATAATAATAATAATAATAATAATAATAATAATAATAATAATAATAATAATAATAATAATAATAATAATAATAATAATAATAATAATAATAATAATAATAATAATAATAATAATAATAATAATAATAATAATAATAATAATAATAATAATAATAATAATAATAATAATAATAATAATAATAATAATAATAATAATAATAATAATAATAATAATAATAATAATAATAATAATAATAATAATAATAATAATAATAATAATAATAATAATAATAATAATAATAATAATAATAATAATAATAATAATAATAATAATAATAATAATAATAATAATAATAATAATAATAATAATAATAATAATAATAATAATAATAATAATAATAATAATAATAATAATAATAATAATAATAATAATAATAATAATAATAATAATAATAATAATAATAATAATAATAATAATAATAATAATAATAATAATAATAATAATAATAATAATAATAATAATAATAATAATAATAATAATAATAATAATAATAATAATAATAATAATAATAATAATAATAATAATAATAATAATAATAATAATAATAATAATAATAATAATAATAATAATAATAATAATAATAATAATAATAATAATAATAATAATAATAATAATAATAATAATAATAATAATAATAATAATAATAATAATAATAATAATAATAATAATAATAATAATAATAATAATAATAATAATAATAATAATAATAATAATAATAATAATAATAATAATAATAATAATAATAATAATAATAATAATAATAATAATAATAATAATAATAATAATAATAATAATAATAATAATAATAATAATAATAATAATAATAATAATAATAATAATAATAATAATAATAATAATAATAATAATAATAATAATAATAATAATAATAATAATAATAATAATAATAATAATAATAATAATAATAATAATAATAATAATAATAATAATAATAATAATAATAATAATAATAATAATAATAATAATAATAATAATAATAATAATAATAATAATAATAATAATAATAATAATAATAATAATAATAATAATAATAATAATAATAATAATAATAATAATAATAATAATAATAATAATAATAATAATAATAATAATAATAATAATAATAATAATAATAATAATAATAATAATAATAATAATAATAATAATAATAATAATAATAATAATAATAATAATAATAATAATAATAATAATAATAATAATAATAATAATAATAATAATAATAATAATAATAATAATAATAATAATAATAATAATAATAATAATAATAATAATAATAATAATAATAATAATAATAATAATAATAATAATAATAATAATAATAATAATAATAATAATAATAATAATAATAATAATAATAATAATAATAATAATAATAATAATAATAATAATAATAATAATAATAATAATAATAATAATAATAATAATAATAATAATAATAATAATAATAATAATAATAATAATAATAATAATAATAATAATAATAATAATAATAATAATAATAATAATAATAATAATAATAATAATAATAATAATAATAATAATAATAATAATAATAATAATAATAATAATAATAATAATAATAATAATAATAATAATAATAATAATAATAATAATAATAATAATAATAATAATAATAATAATAATAATAATAATAATAATAATAATAATAATAATAATAATAATAATAATAATAATAATAATAATAATAATAATAATAATAATAATAATAATAATAATAATAATAATAATAATAATAATAATAATAATAATAATAATAATAATAATAATAATAATAATAATAATAATAATAATAATAATAATAATAATAATAATAATAATAATAATAATAATAATAATAATAATAATAATAATAATAATAATAATAATAATAATAATAATAATAATAATAATAATAATAATAATAATAATAATAATAATAATAATAATAATAATAATAATAATAATAATAATAATAATAATAATAATAATAATAATAATAATAATAATAATAATAATAATAATAATAATAATAATAATAATAATAATAATAATAATAATAATAATAATAATAATAATAATAATAATAATAATAATAATAATAATAATAATAATAATAATAATAATAATAATAATAATAATAATAATAATAATAATAATAATAATAATAATAATAATAATAATAATAATAATAATAATAATAATAATAATAATAATAATAATAATAATAATAATAATAATAATAATAATAATAATAATAATAATAATAATAATAATAATAATAATAATAATAATAATAATAATAATAATAATAATAATAATAATAATAATAATAATAATAATAATAATAATAATAATAATAATAATAATAATAATAATAATAATAATAATAATAATAATAATAATAATAATAATAATAATAATAATAATAATAATAATAATAATAATAATAATAATAATAATAATAATAATAATAATAATAATAATAATAATAATAATAATAATAATAATAATAATAATAATAATAATAATAATAATAATAATAATAATAATAATAATAATAATAATAATAATAATAATAATAATAATAATAATAATAATAATAATAATAATAATAATAATAATAATAATAATAATAATAATAATAATAATAATAATAATAATAATAATAATAATAATAATAATAATAATAATAATAATAATAATAATAATAATAATAATAATAATAATAATAATAATAATAATAATAATAATAATAATAATAATAATAATAATAATAATAATAATAATAATAATAATAATAATAATAATAATAATAATAATAATAATAATAATAATAATAATAATAATAATAATAATAATAATAATAATAATAATAATAATAATAATAATAATAATAATAATAATAATAATAATAATAATAATAATAATAATAATAATAATAATAATAATAATAATAATAATAATAATAATAATAATAATAATAATAATAATAATAATAATAATAATAATAATAATAATAATAATAATAATAATAATAATAATAATAATAATAATAATAATAATAATAATAATAATAATAATAATAATAATAATAATAATAATAATAATAATAATAATAATAATAATAATAATAATAATAATAATAATAATAATAATAATAATAATAATAATAATAATAATAATAATAATAATAATAATAATAATAATAATAATAATAATAATAATAATAATAATAATAATAATAATAATAATAATAATAATAATAATAATAATAATAATAATAATAATAATAATAATAATAATAATAATAATAATAATAATAATAATAATAATAATAATAATAATAATAATAATAATAATAATAATAATAATAATAATAATAATAATAATAATAATAATAATAATAATAATAATAATAATAATAATAATAATAATAATAATAATAATAATAATAATAATAATAATAATAATAATAATAATAATAATAATAATAATAATAATAATAATAATAATAATAATAATAATAATAATAATAATAATAATAATAATAATAATAATAATAATAATAATAATAATAATAATAATAATAATAATAATAATAATAATAATAATAATAATAATAATAATAATAATAATAATAATAATAATAATAATAATAATAATAATAATAATAATAATAATAATAATAATAATAATAATAATAATAATAATAATAATAATAATAATAATAATAATAATAATAATAATAATAATAATAATAATAATAATAATAATAATAATAATAATAATAATAATAATAATAATAATAATAATAATAATAATAATAATAATAATAATAATAATAATAATAATAATAATAATAATAATAATAATAATAATAATAATAATAATAATAATAATAATAATAATAATAATAATAATAATAATAATAATAATAATAATAATAATAATAATAATAATAATAATAATAATAATAATAATAATAATAATAATAATAATAATAATAATAATAATAATAATAATAATAATAATAATAATAATAATAATAATAATAATAATAATAATAATAATAATAATAATAATAATAATAATAATAATAATAATAATAATAATAATAATAATAATAATAATAATAATAATAATAATAATAATAATAATAATAATAATAATAATAATAATAATAATAATAATAATAATAATAATAATAATAATAATAATAATAATAATAATAATAATAATAATAATAATAATAATAATAATAATAATAATAATAATAATAATAATAATAATAATAATAATAATAATAATAATAATAATAATAATAATAATAATAATAATAATAATAATAATAATAATAATAATAATAATAATAATAATAATAATAATAATAATAATAATAATAATAATAATAATAATAATAATAATAATAATAATAATAATAATAATAATAATAATAATAATAATAATAATAATAATAATAATAATAATAATAATAATAATAATAATAATAATAATAATAATAATAATAATAATAATAATAATAATAATAATAATAATAATAATAATAATAATAATAATAATAATAATAATAATAATAATAATAATAATAATAATAATAATAATAATAATAATAATAATAATAATAATAATAATAATAATAATAATAATAATAATAATAATAATAATAATAATAATAATAATAATAATAATAATAATAATAATAATAATAATAATAATAATAATAATAATAATAATAATAATAATAATAATAATAATAATAATAATAATAATAATAATAATAATAATAATAATAATAATAATAATAATAATAATAATAATAATAATAATAATAATAATAATAATAATAATAATAATAATAATAATAATAATAATAATAATAATAATAATAATAATAATAATAATAATAATAATAATAATAATAATAATAATAATAATAATAATAATAATAATAATAATAATAATAATAATAATAATAATAATAATAATAATAATAATAATAATAATAATAATAATAATAATAATAATAATAATAATAATAATAATAATAATAATAATAATAATAATAATAATAATAATAATAATAATAATAATAATAATAATAATAATAATAATAATAATAATAATAATAATAATAATAATAATAATAATAATAATAATAATAATAATAATAATAATAATAATAATAATAATAATAATAATAATAATAATAATAATAATAATAATAATAATAATAATAATAATAATAATAATAATAATAATAATAATAATAATAATAATAATAATAATAATAATAATAATAATAATAATAATAATAATAATAATAATAATAATAATAATAATAATAATAATAATAATAATAATAATAATAATAATAATAATAATAATAATAATAATAATAATAATAATAATAATAATAATAATAATAATAATAATAATAATAATAATAATAATAATAATAATAATAATAATAATAATAATAATAATAATAATAATAATAATAATAATAATAATAATAATAATAATAATAATAATAATAATAATAATAATAATAATAATAATAATAATAATAATAATAATAATAATAATAATAATAATAATAATAATAATAATAATAATAATAATAATAATAATAATAATAATAATAATAATAATAATAATAATAATAATAATAATAATAATAATAATAAAAAGATGAATAATTTAGTAAAATTTAATCACAATAGATCAATTTATATAATAACTATTTTTACACTTAATTTATGAAGTTTTTAAATTTTCAAATATCCATACTTTTATCCTCCTTATTTGTCACCTTTATTAGCTGCTTTTTTTTTGTCAATCCTTTCTTGGCGTTATTAGATTCAGCTACTGATTTCGCTGCTGGCTTCTTTTTTGGCTTTGGAAAGAAATCGCATTGAGTTGATGCAGAAAACTTTTTTAATTTGAGTCTTCCATCGACAAGCGGTATGAAAGCATGGTATTGAGCAGTGCCATCTATTGTTACCGCAGCATCGAATCTGCTCTTGATGAGAGCACTGGAGGCTATACTTCGCTGCATTTCTTTTGAGGTTTGCTCCAATACCATCACATGCTCTTTTACCATGAGCAGTAGGATGAAAATGCCACTCAGCTGGCATTCCAAAATCTTTTTCATGAGCTGTAAGATTTGCGAAGCTACTTTTGTTTTTAAAATGTTGACGAGCTCCGTCCGAAACGTAGTATACCTTTTCTACTGTAAATTTTGATTTTAGATAATTTAGTATTATCTTCTGGTACTCATAAACTGCAACGGTGTCATGTTTTAAATCTTCGGATATGATTGTCATACTTTTGTGTTCCAGGTTTTCTTCTTTCATGTAGTAAATAACTACTGTGAATATAGTTGCTTGGTCGTTATTGAAGTGGAATCCTGAAGAACATATTTATAGTTCTCTGCGAAATCAAATGAAATAATGAATTCACCAAACTTCAAATGTGTTTTCAAGTCCTTGAAGAATGACCACTGCTCTTTGACTAAAAAGTCATGGGTTCTCAAATTTAGCAATCCTCTACACAGTTCTTCCACAAAATCATCCACATTTAAAATTATGGTTTTCAGTGTGCATCTTTCAGTCTGAAGCCAAGATTCAAATTTTAACTCCTCAATACATTCTCGATCAAAAGAGTTGATTAAATTTTCTTTGATGGATGTGGTTTCCGGGCAATTCGAACATTCACCTAAGTGGCAAGAAGTTGTAGCATTAGGGCACATAGTCAATTTAAGGCAATCGCGGTAATGGTGTAAATCTTCTGATGAATCATCTTTTAAGTAATTTAAGTTGATTTCCTTCAACATCAATTTAACATTTTCATGGTAAATACAAACACATACTGTGTGAGTTCCGCTGCTTCCTGCCAAAACGCAATGTTTTGGCCTCAGTTGTGTAAATTTTGTGAATCCAATTTGGACATCCTCGTATTCAGATTGAAATGAAACCCTTATCTATATATATAAAAGTGAATGTGTGTCTGTATGTATGTATGTTTATTATTATTAGTTTGGGATCTATAGACGGCTAAACGGCTAAACCGATTTGCTTGAAATTTTTACAGTATATTTATGTATGTCTGGAAGGAGCTATAGGCTACTTTTTGTTTTGAAATTTTAAGTAGGCGTGGTACCTCCCATACAAAGTTAATTTTTAAAATCAAATATTTAGGAAACTATAATAGCTATAGTCCTCAAATTTTGCATGAGCAATTCCACTGTTTGTTTAAATATTTGCGGCAAAATGGGAGTAGTAGCCACAGAGGGCGTGGCACCTCCCATATGATGATTATTTAAAAAATCTTTTATATGGGATACAATAAGAGATAGAATCCATACATTTTGTACGGATATTCTACCATCAATTTTAATATTTAGGACAAGAATGGACGGACTGAAATAGTGGGCGTGGCACTTCCCAAACAATCTAAATACTAAAATTCATATCTATCTGTATAATTGTAGTATGTAAAGCGTTCAAATTTTGTATGAACTACATATTTAGGCCAAAAATGGGCAAAATAGCAATAGTGGGCGTGGCACCTCCCATAGATGTGATGAAAAATTATATATAGGGACAGCTATAGCAGCTATCAATATTAATATTTAGTACAGAAATTCGCGGACTACCAAAAATATTAAGTAAATGTTAAAATTTGTATGTATACATTTGAAACCCTTATCTATATATATAAAAGTGAATGTGTGTCTGTATGTATGTATGTTTATTATTATTAGTTTGGGATCTATAGACGGCTAAACGGCTGAACCGATTTGCTTGAAATTTTTACAGTATATTTACGTATGTCGGGAAGGAGCTATAGGCTACTTTTTGTTTTGAAATTTGGGCGTGGTACCTCCCATACAAAGTTAATTTTAAAAATCAAATATTTAAGAAACTATAATAGCTATAGTCCTCAAATTTTGCATGAGCAATTCCACTGTTTGTTTAAATATTTGCGGCAAAAATGGGAGTAGTAGCCACCGAGGGCGTGGCACCTCCCATATGATGATTATTTAAAAAATCTAACATATGGGGATACAATAAGAGATAGAATCCATACATTTTTTACGGATATTCTACCATCAATTTTAATATTTAGGACAAGAATGGGCGGACTAAAATAGTGGGCGTTCCAAACAATCTAAATACTAAAATTCATATCTATCTGTATAATTGTAGTATGTAAAGCGTTCAAATTTTGTATGAACTACTTATTTACGCCAAAAATGGGCAAAATAGCAATAGTGGGCGTGGCACCTCCTATATATGTGATGAAAAATTATATACAGGGACAGCTATAGCAGCTATCAATATTAATATTTAGTACAGAAATGCGCGTACTACCAAAAATATTAAGTAAATGTTAAAATTTGTATGTATACATTTGAAACCCTTATATATATATAAAAGTCAATATGTGTTTGTTTGTATGATTGTTTGTATAGTAAGGCAATTAATGAACAACAAATTTGCGGACTAAATCTAGAAAATCCATGTTTTTCACATGAACAGAAACTAATTTTAGATAGACTAAATATATTGTAAATCTTTACGGTACGGGTAGCGAAGCACACCGGGTTTTAGCTAGTATACATATATAGATGAATAACTGTTATTAGGCAACGTAAAAACATAAAAATCAAAAATAAAATTTATGAGCAACGAAAAAAATATGAATAACACTTCTAAAAAATCAAAACTTATTTTCATTGAAAATAACTATTATTTAAGGAAATAAAATTTTATTTCTACAATATAACTATTATGGCTCAATTTTTTTAAATATTTCTTATAGAGTAACTTCGGGTATTGTGGACTATGCGTCTAATGTGGACCAGTGCCTTTTTTCAGAAACTATTGAAGGTATGATAAAACTGATTTGTCGTACATTTTACAATTTGTTTGAAACGACAATTGCACATTTGCTTTCATGAGTTATTGATATGTTGACTTTTTATTCTTGTATTGAAATTAATGCGACAGCTCAACATTTTTTTCGGCTCAAGTAAGAAACAAAATTTGGTACAGTTACTTGGTAGAATTTAATGTTTGGTTGTTTTATATAGTTAAAGTGGACACGTAGTTTTGCATATATTTGGTAAGAATTTAAGCACATTTAGATTATTAGGTAAAAATAACTTTTTACCACTGTAACCCAAGTTCGTGTAATGTGGACCACTTAAATTACTTGATTATGTACTACTGGTCCATATTACCCGACAATAACTATGTACTTTGTAAGCAATCTATCTAAGCCAAGAACGAAACTTTTTAGTTTGTATTAATAAAAATATATTGAAATTAAATTTTTTAATCATTCATGATTAGCTGGTTCATGAATTTTATGTATTAAATACTAGTCCACATTACCCTCATATAGTGGTCCATATTACACTCCAATTTTTTTAATGCTGATTTTTGGGTTCCTTAAAATATTTTCACATAAATTTTTTATCCTTTAACGGAACAAATTTTCAACTGCAAAAACCATTAGAGAATACATTAGCTAATTTATTGCTTCACAACTCTTTTAATATCCATATATATTGTGGCCAAAATTTAGAAAAAACAAAACGGTAGTCCACATTACCCGAAGTTACTCTAACTGCTATGTCTCTGCTTAAAAATGTTGGTATACACACAAAATTCAACATACAGGTAGGCCTCCATTTACGCGGTTTGTTGGGCCCAAAAAAGTAGCGTGTAAATCAAATTCGCGTAAAACGAGGTTCTAATTTAGAACGAAATGCTTTTGTGGGACCAGTAATTTGTTATT
Source organism: Calliphora vicina (assembly GCF_958450345.1). Taxonomy (NCBI): domain Eukaryota; kingdom Metazoa; phylum Arthropoda; class Insecta; order Diptera; family Calliphoridae; genus Calliphora; species Calliphora vicina. The sequence continues at coordinate 89,334,920 of NC_088782.1, forward strand.
TGGCGTAAAACAATACATCAGTCACATAACAAAAAATAAATTGGGACCTAAAAATCGCGTTAAATAGAAAACACATATGTACATACATATCGTCACCTTAAATGAAAGCGAACGTAACTACACAAAAAAACATGCCCACGACAGCCGGTTCTACGCACCGGAATGACCCGAGTTCATTCGGCCAAGGGCTGTCAACTCAGCAAACACTGCTGCTACAACAACACAAAAATTAAAAATTTAGTTTTTGATTGATTGAACAATTGCCAAGAATACTCTATTATTATTGATTTTATAACGCATCCTGCAAAAACAATAAAAATGTAGTTACGTCCGTTTGTATTTAAGGCGACGATATATACTTTAAATAAACTTATTTTATTTGTACTTTTAAAAACATACTTAAAACAAAAGTAAAGTAAAAAACTCAACTAAAAAAAAAATTTCTTATCGAAAATTAAGGAAAAAAAAACAAAATATTCCAATACATAAACACAACAAAAAATTTATAAAAATTAACGAAGTTTTCAAAAAAGAAGTCTGTTATTCGCTTGTGTTTTTTTCGTTTCTTGTTGTTTGTTGCCGCGTTATATAAAAATCGCGTAAAAAAAGTCGCGTATTTGAAAAAAATGGTTGCTAATTTGAGTTCGCGTAATATCGAATTCGCGTTAATAAAGTGCCGCGTAAATGGAGGCTTACCTGTAGTTAACTTTAATATAGACATAAATCACACGACGTAATTTCATGGTGATCGGTCCATAATTGGGCATAGCCCTCATATAAGGCCCACTTACGAAAATCACTCAAAAATATAAATTATTGAAATTTAAAAGAAAAAAAGAGCCAGTTTCAAGCCAATTTAAACTGGCTGAAATCGGTCCATTATTTCACCTAGCCCCCATACAAATGTCCTCCCAAAAGTGGACTTTATCGGTCTTAAATGTTTAATTTATATATATATATCTCCACAAATTCCGCTCCAAATAAGTTTTATATACACAAAATTCATGTCACCAAATTTTGTTACGATCGGTCCATAATTAGTCATAGCTCCCATATATGCCCGCTTCCGAAAATCACTTTAATGTGCATAAATCGCTTAAAAATTTAACATAGTTAACTTTAATAGACATAAATCACACGACCTAATTTCATGGTGATCGGTCCATAATTGGGCATAGCCCCCATATAAGGCCCACTTCCGAAAATCACTCAAAAATATAAATTATTGAAATTTTAAAAGAAAAATGTTTTTGCTCTTTTACTTAGTGTAGGGTATTATATGGTCGGGCTTGATCGATCATACTTTCTTACTTGTTATTATTATTTTTTTTATTTTTATACAAACTTCAGTTAAGAATAAAACAAAATGTTTACAAGTGTTAAAAAAATTATCAAACAGCGAACTTAGACCAATATGTTAGGAATTATTTGCAATCAATATATTTTGCCATAACTTGCCCGTTTCGTTAAAAATAGTAATTTCTTAAGATTCGTTTTGCTTCAAAAATTTTGTTTTTTCAAAAATTAAGTTTTTTCAAAAATTTTATTTATATACATTAAAACTTCGACTTTAATTAAGAATAATAGTGTTGAAAAAATATAAAAACCCAAAATTAGACCAATATGTAAGAAAATATTTGCAATCAATTTATTTTATAATACATTGATTTTTTTTAAAAAAAATTGCACTAAAAATATAGTTTGAATATTTATGCAGACTTTAAACAAAGATAAAACAAAATGGTTAAAAGAGTTGAGAAAAGAATATAAACCCGAAATTAGAGCAATATGGTGGAAAATATTTACTTTACCATAACTTGCCCGTTTTATTAAAAATTAAACATTTTTAAGCAAATTATTACTCAAAAAATATATTTTTTTTTGATCATAAACATTTTTTGGTTCTAATTTTTAATACAGACTTCAATTGAGAATAAAACAAAATGTTGAAAAAAATTTTAAAAATCGAAATTAATCCAATATGGTGCGAAATATTTGCAATCAATTTATTTTACCATAACTTGCCCGTTTAATGCAAAATTTACATTATATAAGCTAATTATTACCTCAAAAATTTATATTTTAAGTTATAAAATTTTTTTTAATAAAGACTTAAAATAAGAATAAAACGAAATCTTGAAAAGTGTTGAGTGTGAAATATTAGCACATTAAAAATAAATTATTTAATTAAAAAAAATTTTCTCTAAATTTTTATTGGTCACAAAAGGGTTAAAAAGAGCTGAAACTTATTTCAACCTCTCACTTAGTAGTATTCAATTAATTTTCAACGTAAAAAAGAAAGTATATGGTTTTGGCCGTCGAAAGTGATATTGAGGATGACATTTATAATGATTACATTGAAATAGATGAAGGCCATGATCTTAAAATATGATGTTATTAACCGCGTACGTAAATGTTGTAAAATATTTAATAAATTGAATGATAACACAAATATTGCAAACTAACGTTTTGTTGCAAGAAAAGCATGGAGTTCGTCTTATACCTCATTTTGAACATCTTTGTCTAACATGTTAATAAACTTTTTGCGTATTTGTAAATGCGTCAATCATGCACTGGCTGACTTCAAATTAGCCACGTTCACTGACAATGATATCAAACATTGGACAGATTCCCTTTATTGTTTAATTCCCCAAGACCACTTTATTAAGCAAAGATTCGGCGACGTTGATAGAGCTTGACTCAATTTAAAACCCGAACTAATGAACGACATAAAAAAGTTCTTAATACGTTTATATTGTATTTGAATTCAGGATCATGTCCAACTAGCTCAATTTTTTTAAAGCATAGCTCCAAAACGGAAACTAAATGGTTTGCTAGTCAAATGTTAATCTGATCAGAATATTTCTGTTGAAAATTTAATGATCGACTTTGTTTTCGAATGTTTTTTAACATTATCAATACTTGAATTGTTAACTTTAACGTTATTTTTAGTTTTTCTTTAACAATAAAATATTAAAAAACCGACATCAAAACTTCATTCTTTACTTTTTTAAACAAATTTAAATTATTCGAATAATTCGATTAATTTTAAACGTGTGATCGAATTATTCGAACAAGTTAAAATCTCTTATTAGAATTATTCGTTTTATTCGAACAAGAGAAAAATCGAATAATTCAAATACCCTAATATGCATACAAAAACTAGAAAATATACAATTTTATAATAGCAAAGAAACAATCAGAGTTAAATTCATTTCATACTATATGCTAATTGGGAGCTTAGTTTTAACCGCAATTTTAGCCTACAACATGTCAATTAAATTAAAATATTAAATATAGTCAGTTTAAGCTATTATTTTTGCCAATAAAATGTAATAAGATCTAAATACTTACACATAGTAATATTTTAGTGTTTTCTCCTATTTAAATCATCATATGAGTTAATTTATTTTTCGGATGTGGGAGATATAACATATTATTGGCCGATCGTCATTAAATATTTTTATGTGATTTCTATGCATTTCAGGCATAGTTGCTTTAATTTTATCTCAACAACGATACAGTAGTTTTGACTTACCTGCCTTTCACTTAAGAGCATTTTGCATATAAGTGCACAAAACTTGTGTTTTGTATATTTATTTACCAAACTCCATATAAATTATTTAATTTAAGTGCATTGTTCATACCTGCACATTTAAGATAAGTGCATAATACTTTTGCAAGCTATAGCTGGTTTTCATGAAAAAAATTTCATTTAGCGGCCTAATAGTGCATTTACACCGAAGCGAAATCTAGTACAAATGAGATTTCGAGCCAAATCTAGTTATTTTGACGAGATTTCCCATACAAAATGAAATCTACTTCGTGACTAGATTTTGGGGAAATCTCCTCAAATCTACTCAGTACCAAGTGATGCAACCGTGAATTTCTTCATAACGGACTAAAAAATACAGCACTGTACAAGTAAAATTTGACTGATACAAATAAAAAAAATAATATAAAAAGTGCGGAACAATTTTAGCGTTTGATAAATATTTTCAATGGATGCAAATATGAATAAAAGTTAAATTTATAAATTATAATACTAAAAATTTACTTATTTACTGCGGGTTTTGTTAGTCAGCTGTTTTTGTTATTAAATGAAATCTTGCTAAATGTCAGAAAACAGCGGTGTAAACGGTATAGATTTTGAACAAGATTTCAATTAAAATCCACTAGATTTCGCCTCGGTGTAAATGCACTATAATACAAAATTAAATCTACTTCTTAATAATTTTAAAATCAGCTAATTTGACGTTATTTTTAGACGGAAAAATCACAAAGCTTCACATAAATTATTTGTCGTTAGCTGCTTTTTTGGGTAGTAAACTGTAAATACACAGGTAAGTCAAAATTACTGTATTTACAAGAGTTATATGGATATTATAGTGATTAACGGACCGTTAAATATGGACCGATATTCACAAAACCCAGTAGTATGATTTTTGGATACAATATACTGATCTGTATAGAATTTTTGTTCGATATCGATATATTTAAAATATTTATAGAGGGTAATGTGTTTTTCGGAAGTGGTCCTGATATTCGGAAGTGGTCCTTATATGAGAGCTATGGTCAATTCGCGAACGCGATTTTAATGTACATGGGGATTATGCATGTCGAATTTCAACCTGATAGCGATATATATAGGATATTTATGTGTATTTAAGTGATTTTCGGAAGTGAACTTTATATGGCGGATATGGTCAAATAGTGCCCGATCCAAAAAAAAATTGGTCTCGTGATTTCTCGTTGCACGAAACTTAGTTGTGAAGAATTTTGTGTAGATACTGCAATTCTATGGGCATTTATATACTATAGCAGCATATTTCGGGATGAAATTTGTATGGGGGCTAGGAGAAATTATGGACCGATTCTTACTACTTACAAGAGAATTTTTCCTTTTTTATCTTTTCATGGTATTCTCAGCAATGAATTTTCCCAAAATCAGAAAAAGATTTCTTACATTTTGATCCATAACCCTGGTTCTACCAATGCTATTTTGCTGATTTTCAATACCAAACTGCTTAGAAAAATTATAAACACTGTAAGACGAAGAGCTTTTTCTTCACCGGCAACGATATAGAGCAATTCTGTATATTTCGAATTGTTGTCTATAGGTTGCTGAAAGATTTGTTGGGCAATGAAATTTAACCGAACGACCAGAAAATGCGACCGTGGTACCAACAAAATAAAAAGATAATGATGCTTATTTGAATTCAATTACGACAATGTTTTCTTTATTTAAAATTAATGTTCTTAAACCTAACAATGTATCATGTAAATAAGGGCTACACTGTTGTATTATTATTTGTTTCTCACTTCCAATATATTATTGAACTTGTTATACCCTTCACCAAGAGTGGCAAGGGTATATATAAGTTTGTCATTCCGTTTGTAATTTCCACATTTTTCATTTGCGACCCCATAAAGTATATACAGTCAGCGTCAAAAGAAAGTGTACAACTTGTTTTTACATTTAAAACGTTTTATTTACATATTAAAAAACAATTTTTTCTCCAGTTCTAGTATATTTAACAAAACACTTAATTGTTCTCTTGCAATATATAAACAAAAAACTAAACTATTTCAACTGCAACAAAAACAGTAACAACAAAACCAAAAATACTCCATTTTTAACGCGTCAGAAAAAAGTGTACACATTTAGAATTGCAATAAGATTTTTCTAGCTACATAAAAAAATATATTGTTATTCTTTATTTTTGCCTAGATTATAATTTTTTGTGGATCTTGCTGCTAGTCTCATGAGATTTTAAGATAGTAGCTTTTCTTGTTTGATCGCGAGAACTTTAAAACCTAAATGGGAAAACAAACTGCAATTGAAACAAGAAAGTAAGTCATAAAATTTAAAAATGAAGGCAAATCGTCACGTGAAATCTCATCTATAATAGGAAGAAGCCATAATACTGTAAAAAAAATTATAGACAAACAAAAAAATTTAGAATTTTAGAAGATCAGCAACGTGCCGGAACACCAAAACGCCTTAACAACCTTGAAATACGATCGATTGTGAGAGCAGTGAAGAAAGTATTCACAGTAAGTGCAGTAAAATTATGCGAAGAATTAACAGATTCGTCTGGAGTGAGAGTTAGTAACAGTACGGTTCGCCGAGCGCTACACCCAAATGCTCTATATGGTGGAGTTCCGAGAGAATAACCCCACATTTCCAAACGAAATAAAGAGCGACTTCGAGAATTCGCAAACAGGTATAAAAACCAAGAAAATTGTTTTGGAATAATGTGCTGTTTACGGACGAAAGCAAGTTTGAGATTTTCGGAAGTAAAAAAAGGAGTAAACTTTGGGGAAGCAAAAATCAAGAGTTCGACCAAAAAATGTACTATCCACCGTAAAGCATGGTGGTGGTTAGGTGATGGTGTGGGTTTGTATGGCGGCAAGTGGCATGGGAAAACTCATATTTATTGATATTTTGTTGAGAAAAACCGATTACCTAAACATTCTTATAGAAAATATGGAACCCATCATTAGAAAATTAAATCTAGATCGAACCTGTATCTTCCAACAGGACAACTATCCGAAGCATACTTCTTAACTTGTTAAATAATGGTTGTTGTATCATACACCGAAACAACTGGAACAACCCCCACAGTCACCGAACATTAATCCCATTGAACATCTGTGGTAGCATTTGGACAGACAGATCAGATAAATATTACCAGCAATGACTCTCTACACGAAATCCTGCATGAATAGTGGTTCAACATCCCAACATCGGTGACATCAAAATTGGTAGAAACAATGCCAAGGAGGCTTGAAACTGTTTTAAAACCCAAAAGATGTCAAATAAAATACTAAACACGTTTTTTCTTCTAATTTCCCTAAACTGTACACTTTCTTTTGACGCGTTTAAAATGGAGTATTTTTGGTTTTGTTGTTACTGTTTTTGTTGCAGTTGAACTAGTTTAGTTTTTTGTTTATATATTGCAAGAGAACAATTAAATGGGATTCTTTAGACGCTGACTGTATATTTTGGATCGTTATAGATAGCGGAATCGATATAGCAATGTCCGTCTGTGTGTTGAAATCAACTTTCCGAAGCCCCCAAATAACATATATACATGATTCATATATCAATATCTCCGGAATTCTTCCGGCTCGGTTGCTATTTAAAATCGAGAAAATCGGTCCACAAATGGCTGATATATAAGGAAAAAACCAGGACAACCTCGATTTTTTACCTATTTTTGACCTATATCTGGATTACTAAGTCATTAATATAGACAATATGGATATCTAATGATAGATATTTCAAAGACCTTTGCATCAACGTATATAAGGTCATAGTAACTTGGACCTGGGCTGAGATATAAGCAAAAAACAATGTAATTTGTTATTGTTTTCAATGACGTCATGCAAATATATGTATAATAACAAACAAAGCTTTATTTGTATATATGTATGCAAGGCGTATTAACAAGGTGAGTGCGTCCCGGCAACAAATACAACAATGCAAAAACAACAGGCAATTTGATTTTATGCACTCACCTTGTTAATACGCCTTGTATGTATGTTTGTGTTTTTTTTGTCAATCTTCAGCAATGCGAATTTATATACCAGGTGGTGTCGATTCTACAACAAGTACAAAAACCACTTGCAATTTGTTTATGTGGTTTAAGCTGTCAAAGTTTGCCTGTTGTTTTTGTTACATTTATATTTGTTGTAACATTCGCCGCAACAAACCAGGATAATTGACAGCTCAAACATCCAAACAACATTAATCAGCTGTGCTATCAACAGCAACTGGTATATAAATTCGCCTTGAATCTTATTCACTAACAGTGTTGCCGTTTTGTTTATTTATAACCAAAATTGGTTATTCTTTTTCCTGATGTTTGGTTATTTTTATATTATAACGATATCTTATTTATACACCAATATAAAGTGTATTCCAAAAAAAAGTTTTTACATCAGTTTGTGTTAATCCTTGTGAGAACGAATACTTATTTTAAAAGATATTTACGATTTTTGTGATTTAGGGATGTAAGTGAGTTCACAATATTGGTTTAATTACACAGGGGAAAAGAAATTTTCGTGACGGAAATTTCAACTACGTTTTGTACGAGTTGATGAACCCTCAGTAAAATGTTAAACATGTTTTTTTTCCAGTCAGCTCGCGTTTTCGAAATATCGCGGTTTTTATATTCACATTACATACCCTATTTTTTGGCATTTTTCTTATAAATTTTGGGTAATGCAGCTTAGAATATGAAATTTTTTTAGCATTAAACTGGTCTACGTAAACATATGTTTTTTTGAGTATAATAATTCTGGTGTATGTTTTGGAATATTTGTCTGATATTTCAAGAATGTTGAAATTTGACTCTTTTAGCTTTATTCTCACTAAAATGTTATATTCCGAAAACGATAAAAAAAATAAAAATTTAACACTTCACATTCAAGTGAACATAGTTTTTAATTAAAATGAAAAATTAATTAAAAATGTAATGAAATATTTGGATAATATCCTGAAATTTTACATCCTAAAAAACATTTTTATTATAAATTAATTCTTTAGGTAATTTAAATCTAACAATAGAAATGCAGCAATAGAAATTTGAGTTTTTTATTTACGTGATATACAAAAGTAAAAAACATGACGTTTCCAATAAATTTGTTTGGTTATTTTTTTTAGCATTTTGGTTATTTTTTTAAACAAACTTGGTTACAAATATTTTGAGGTTGTGGCAACACTGTTGACTAAGAAAATAGAGAGAGCATTTTATAATGTGTTCTCAAAAGAGCAACTCTCTCACGCGTACACAGAACCAGTGTTGCCACATATTTTTTGAAGAAAACTTTTTATTTCTAAAAAAAACTTTTTATTTCTAAAAAAAACTTTTTTTTCAACAAAAAAACTTTTTAAGTACATGCTAAAATTACAAAACCATATTTTTTTTAAAAAAATAAAACTTGTTACGTCTCAAAAACCTTGAAAAAAAAGGGAAAACTTGACATATGGTAACACTGCACAGAACACATATTGTATAAAAACAACAACCACGTTGTTTGAGCACGTTGCGTTTGCGCTTATTTAATTTTTGTTGTTGTTTGTTGCTATTGTCAACAAATAATTGAGCAACTCAACCACTCCCATCAAGGCGAATCCACAAAGTATACAGAGGCGTCACGAGACAGAAAATAATATAGTTCTATATTTGTTTCATTTTTAGTAACTGCCCTTTTCATTTTGTTTTAGTCTTAATTTTCTGCCGCAATAATTCAATTTCTTTCCGATTTAGTTTGATGCAATCATTTATTTTTGTAATATTTCACTTTTAATTGCCATTGTACATGTGGAGTTTTATTTTGCAAATGTAAAAAACAACCAAGAATTTTGTTTCATTTAAATTTACACGTAAACAATACACACATTTTTATAATTTTCCATTTTAAAAAATTTTGTGCCACAAACTACGAAAAAATTGTCTTACAAATTTATTTGTTTGTTTTGTTCACATTTCTTTGTCTACCAAATTCGTGTTGTATATAGCGTTTTGCTTTAACACATCACTGATATTGTAGTACAAAATATATTGCTATCTCTTTTTATGAGAACTGCCCTAACATCTGATTTGGCGTTTTTTAAACGTCAAATTTGACACTTCTGTATATTCTGTGGCGAATCTAAAGAAGGTGACGCGAGAACTAAAACATGTACAAAAACAACAGGTACTTTGTTTTTGTTAAAAGATAATTGAACTGTCAAAGTTGCCTCTTGTTGTTTTTGCTTTTGGTTTTGTTGTATTTTTCGCCACAACAACCACAAGTGAATTGACAGTTTACTTGTCTAAACAATTCGCCTTGACTCCCATATTGTTATCAGCGTTGCCGCTTTGGTCCAATTGGACCAAAATTGGTAGTTTCAAGTTAACAAATTGACTTTTGGTAGTTTGGTTGGTTTGTTCCGATATTTGTCGTATTTTGGTAGGCTACGATATTGCTGAATACATAAGTATTTTTAAGAACAAAATAATTAAAATAATAACGAAAAAACTACTTATGTTATGCCAAAATAATAAAACTACATATTTGCAAAATATGAGGATAGCTTTTTCTTAAATATTTAGTTTAGTCAGGTTTATTTAGTAGTGTTGAGTTCAAAAACTGAGAGCCCTTCAAAACTTTTATTTTATAATAATATGTGTTAAACTCTGCTTCAATATTTCAGTTTCATCTGACACTTTAAATATCCAAATATGGAAATTAGGACGCGTACTTTTTTTCTATATGAAACTTATTTGTGTTGAATTTTTTCGGGATACTCGTTTAAGTAATTTTCGGAAGGGGGCCTTATATGGGAGCTATGGTCAATTATGAATTGAATTTTTAGGTGTAATTTATTTGTAAAAATGTTATTTAATATCTATATAAATCAAGCATTTATGACGGATAATGTCTTATTTCTGGAGGACATTTATATGGGGGCTATGTGAAATACATGGACAACCAGCCAGACAGACGTACGGAAGGACATCGTGAAATCGACTCAAAAATAAAATCTCGAAAACTGAACGATTTTAACATATTTCTGATTGTAGTGTAATTAAATAACTTTCTTCCTCTGGGTAATTTTATAGCAGCAATAATATAATTTTAAGTTAACTATTTATTTTGAAACGAATCCATATAACATTTCTCAAATATTTGAAATTTGGTAGGTTTTGGTAGTTTTTAATTAGAAATTTGGTAGGAAAAATATTTTATGAGTTGCAACGCTGATTGTTATTCTATTTTGTTTAGCCGTTTTTAACCATGAAAGTAAATAACAAACATTTCAGAAAAAGCTTTTTGTTCGATTGTTGTGTTTAATTATTTTAATACCTTTAAACATAAGTGGCAAGGCGATATACATACGTATATGTAAGTTTGTCATTCCGTTTGCAATTTCTATAAAATTTTATGAAATTTCAACAGATTATGTAAACGATTCTATATTGGATTTGCTGTTACGGTTCCATATGTGTTCTCCTATTTTAAGATTTTCTTTAAATCTTAGGGCACTGCTACACGTTCAATATATATTGTGATATTTGGATCGCGATCCATTGTAATGGATCACGCAAAATTAGGTTATTCTGCGATTTGGATCGCGATCCATCAATACTGCATGCTACACGTTCAATAAATATTTAATAAAAACAAATATCATCGCTTAATGCAACTCAGAAATACTAAATTGAAAATGCTAATGTCTGATTAGGCGTTTGTTGAAAATAAGTGTTTTGATTGCTGCTTGGCATAAGTTGAGTTAAGCTGTTATTACATATTTAAAAGTTGACATGTCAAGTAATTAAGCCAATTTGCAATAATCGCTTATCTTTAGTTTGGCTCTTATAACAGCACTCTTATTTATGAAAATTTATTTCGTGAAAAATATACAATAACAAGTAAAGTCACTATAAACTATTTAAACAAAATAAAATATAATTGAATGTTTTCTTAAGTATATTTTGGCGCTTATTGTAAATGCGATAGTCTTCCTTACGACTTAAGCCAATATGTTTCTAATTAATAACTTTCTAAATAAGAAAGTAAGGAAGGTAGGGATTTCACGTATACATACTGTTCTATGAACAGAATAATGTAGCATATATAACTCAAATCTTTCTTAAGTCGACTTAAGTGGTTATTGCTTATGACCACAGATATATTGAACGTGTAGCAGTGACCTTATATACAGGGATGGAAAGTTATATTTTTGTTCCGTATTAAAATAGTATTAAAAAATTACTTTCTTCATCACCAGAGTACTTAAAATTTTAATATTTTCATATTAAGCTAGGTACTCTGTTCAAAATTTCGTGCGAAATGCTGTCAAACTACATATAAAATATTTGGAATGAAATATATGCGAAAAAAATTTCGCAAAAGCAGTACTCTGTTTTTATTGTGAAAAACATGTGAAATACATCTGGCAACCTTATTTTTCCACACGAAATAATATACGCAGCACTTCTTTCTCACGAACAGCTAGCTGTCAAACAGCATGTACAATTTTTCGCATGAAAAAACCATCGTTATGTTATACACACGATTTTCTACAGAAAATATTGTTATACACAAGATTTTCTATAGAAAATATTGTTATACACAAGATTTTCTATAGAAAATATTGTTATACACAAGATTTTCTGTAGAGAATATTGTTATACACAAGATTTTCTACAGAAAATATTGTTATACACAAGATTTTCTATAGAAAATAGTGTTATACACAAGATTTTCTGTAGAGAATATTGTTATACACAAGATTTTCTGTAGAAATATTGTTATACACATATAGATTGTTATACACAAGATTTTCTATAGAAAATATTGTTATACACAAGATTTTCTATAGAAAATATTGTTATACACAAGATTTTCTATAGAAAATATTGTTATACACAAGATTTTCTATAGAAAATATTGTTATACACAAGATTTTCTATAGAAAATATTGTTATACACAAGATTTTCTATAGAAAATATTGTTATACACAAGATTTTCTATAGAAAATATTGTTATACACAAGATTTTCTATAGAAAATATTGTTATACACAAGATTTTCTATAGAAAATATTGTTATACACAAGATTTTCTATAGAAAATATTGTTATACACAAGATTTTCTATAGAAAATATTGTTATACACAAGATTTTCTATAGAAAATATTGTTATACACAAGATTTTCTATAGAAAATATTGTTATACACAAGATTTTCTATAGAAAATATTGTTATACACAAGATTTTCTATAGAAAATATTGTTATACACAAGATTTTCTATAGAAAATATTGTTATACACAAGATTTTCTATAGAAAATATTGTTATACACAAGATTTTCTATAGAAAATATTGTTATACACAAGATTTTCTATAGAAAATATTGTTATACACAAGATTTTCTATAGAAAATATTGTTATACACAAGATTTTCTATAGAAAATATTGTTATACACAAGATTTTCTATAGAAAATATTGTTATACACAAGATTTTCTATAGAAAATATTGTTATACACAAGATTTTCTATAGAAAATATTGTTATACACAAGATTTTCTATAGAAAATATTGTTATACACAAGATGTCCTATTCTACAGAAAATATAGTTATACACAAGATGTCCTATTCTACAGAAAATATAGTTATACACAAGATGTCCTATTATACAGAAAATATAGTTATAAACAAGATTTTCTATAGAAAATTATTTTATTTCCTAGAGAAAAATGTTACACTCAAGATTTTCAACAGAAAATATTGTTATACACAACATGTCATGTATTCCACAGAAAATATAGTTATAGACAAGATTTTCTAAACAAAATTATTATACCCTTCACCATGAGTGGCAAGGGTATATATAAGTATGTCAATCCGTTTGTATTTTCTACATTTTTCATTTGCGACCCCACAAAGTATATAGTATATTCTGGATCGTCGATATAGCCATGTCCGTCTGTGGGTTGAAATCGACTTTCCGAAGAAATCGGTCCACAAATGGCTGAGATATATTTTTGACCTATATCTGTATTACTATGTCATTAATATAGACAATATGGATATCTAACGATAGATATTTCAAAGACCTCTGCAACGACGTATATAAGATCATAGTAAGTTGGACCTACAATGGGTCAAAATCGAAAAACAATTTTTTTTAACCCGAAATTGTTTTTTCACTAACTTTAAAAAAAAAATTAAAAAACAATTTCGAAAAAAAAAAAAAAAAAAATTGGAAAAATAAAATTTAATTTTTGTTTACCTAAAATATTTAAAATTTTTATTTTAAAGTATAATTTGGTGAAGTATAATATCTCAGCCCAGGTCCAACTTACTATGGTCTTATATACGTCGATGCAAAGGTCTTTGAAATATCTATCATTAGATATCCATATTGTCTATATTAATGACTTAGTAATCCAGATATAGGTCAAAAATATGTAAAAAATCGAGGTTGTCCTGGTTTTTTCCATATATCTCAGCCATTTGTGGACCGATTTTCTCGATTTTAAATAGCAACCGAGCCGGAAGAATTCCGGAGATATTGATATATAAGTTTGTCATTCCGTTTGTAATTTCTACATTTTTCATTTGCGACCTCACAAAGTATATATATTCTGAATCGTTACAGATAGCGGAGTCGATATAGCCATATCCGTCTGTCCGTTGAAATCAACTTTCTGAAGCCCCCAAATAACTTACATACACGAATGATACATCAACAGGGCAACCAAAAATATGCAATATCATATTTTTTGCTGTGCATCATATAAACATATGAGTTAGTTATTTATCCATTTCAGACAATTTTAAGAATTTTGGCATCGATTTGTTAGTGCATAATTTTGCATATTTTGCTCTTTACAGCATATTTTAGCATATTTTGCTCTTTATAGCATATTTTTGCATATTAAACTCATAACTGCATATTTTTTTGTTGCATATTTTCTCTTATTTTGCTTTCTTAACATATTGTTACGTTTTAACCTTTTCAAAACGCTGGTTTATTTCCTTTAAATAAACCGGATACTTTTGATTGCAAATAAAAGCCGTTTAGTAGTTTGAAAATTGTAACAACTCTTTATTTCTTTAAAATGTACAACAACAACAGAATTAAATAGCCACTCAATGTTTTTTTATACACGTTTATAAATTCTCAGAATTACAGACACAATTTATAATGCACACGAATTTACTTGAAAAACACAACACACTTTAAGGCACTAAGTTGATGTTTATTCGAACAGCGTCTCTGATAAACTCCCTCACGACTGCAACCTCTGCCACTATTTGTAACACTGCATTACCATCTAGAAAGCTCTTTAACTGTTAAAGTTCGAATATTCTAGATCATACGCCATCTGTGGTGTACTTTCTACAATGTTCTTTAACTGATTATTCGAACTCGAATACAGCGTTGCCAACTTACAATCAAATCAACTGAAAGCTTTTATTTAACAATGCCCACAGATATGTTACAGTTTTACAGCACTGTTACTTGAAAGCATTATGCTACTTTTAAATAAGCCGTTAAAATCGTTATATTTGAATTCAAGTACAATTTCGTAACAATATTTTTATTGTTTTCATTGTAATTTTGCATTTCTATATTTTACTATAAAAAAAAAATAAAAACAATATTCATGGATATCGATAAAGGTATTTATAGACGGCAATACTGAGTATTAACACTTTTCAAATTTAAAAAATTATTGAAATCTTTCTGTATGTCAAGAAATCGTTTCGAGAAAGGATGAAACATAGGAAATGTCATGCATGGTATTTTGAGCCCCAATGATAAAACTGATGAATGTAAAGTTCATTACAATTTTTCACCAACAAATTACACACGCTCTTCATCGAGTTTCTGAAGCATAATTCAAATGACAAAAAATAGTTTTTTAAAGCTTCATGTAGAATAGAAACATTTAGAGAAAGTTATGCAGAAAATCCTCTACCTATTTACTGACCAATTCAGAAAGTAAAATATGCTATTAAGCATTTAGTAGTCACAATTGAATTGATCAATTGATTAAAATTATTTAAGAAACTCTACGGAAATCTAAAATAAAGATTTAGTTTGAAAATTTTGAAACTTAATTAAGAAAACACATAGTAATTTATTGCAATAATAAAATAAATTGAATCAAATTATTGTCATGTAGTGTCGTAGTCATCAAAATCGAAATTTAATCCAATAAGTAATAACCAATTTGAAGTTATGTGCTCAATATTTTATATACTATTTATCTATTTTTCTAATAAAACATCGAAATCCAACCAAAAACCAACTATTTTTAAGTGCATATTTTTAATATTTAAGAGCATATTATTCGTTTTTAAGTTCATATTTTATGCGCATAAAACTGTTTTTTAGAGAATATTTTTGGTTGCCCTGTACATCAATATCTCTGAAATTCTTCCTGCTCGGTTGCTATTTAAAATCGAGAAAATCGGTCCACAAATGGCTGAGATATAAGGAAAAAACCAGGACAACCTCGATTTTTGGATTATTATACCCTTCAGCTTCGTGAGAAGGGTATATATAAGTTTGTCATTCCGTTTGTAATTTCTACATTTTTCATTTCCGACCCTATAAAGTATATATATTCTGGATCCTTATAGATAGCGGAGTCGATTAAGCCATGTCCGTCTGTCTGTCTGTCTGTCTGTCTGTCTGTCTGTCTGTCTGTTGAAATCAATTTTCTGAAGGCCCCAGATATCTCCGGGATCCAAATCTTCAACAATTCTGTCAGACATACTTTCGAGAATTTTGCTATTTAAAATCAGCAAAATCCGTCCATAAATAACGGAGATATGAGCAAAAATCCGAGACAACCTCTGAAAATTTCTTCAAAAAACACAATGTATTGCATGCTTTGACAAAAAAACAACAAAACGTATGTTTGGATGTGCAAGCTTTGTGTATTTTGTTTTTTTTTTTGTGTTGTGTTTCTTTTGGCGTTGTTGTTGTTTTTTATACAACTAAAGTTTTGTTTGGTTGTGTGTTGGTTTTTTTGACAAAAAAGCAACAAATCGTATGTTTGGATGTACATGTTTTGCGTTTTTTTTGTTTTTCTTTTGTGTTTTGTTTCTTTTGGCATTGTTGTTGTTTTTTATACAATTAAATGTATGTTTGGATGTGCGTTGGTTTCATTGCCTTGCGTATTTTGTTTTTTCTTTTGGTGTTTTGTTTCGTTTGGCGTTGTTGTTGTTTTTTGTGTTCTTGATAAATTTAGGATGCTGTACGCTGACAGTGGTATATACTAATTATAAAAAATAATAATGCATCCACAACAAAGGTGAAGGGTATATAAGATTCGGCATAGCCGAATATAGCACTCTTACTTGTTAAATCATTAATATAGACAATATGGATTTCTAATGATAGATATTTCAAAGACCTGTGCAACGACGTATATAAGACCATAGTAAGTTTGACCTACAATGGGTCAAAATCTGAAAAAATATTTTTTAACCCGAATTTTTTTTTTCACCAAAATTTTTTTTCACTAAACATTAAAAAAAAAATAAAAACAAAATAAAAAAAAATTTTTTAAATTAAAATTATTAAATTTAAAAAAAAAATTTTAAAAAACTATATCGAAAAAACAACTGAAAAAAAACAAGTATTAGAGCTATATTCGGCTGTGCCGAATCTTAAATACCCTTCACCAAATTATACTTTAAAATAAAAATTTTAAATATTTTTAGGTAAACAAAAATTAAATTTTATTTTTCCAATTTTTTTTTTCGAAATTGTTTTTTAATTTTTTTTAAACCCAATTCGGGTTAAAAAATATTTTTTCGATTTTGCCCCATTGTAGGTCCAACTTACTATGGTCTTATATACGTCGTTGCAAAGGTCTTTGAAATATCTATCGTTAGATATCCATATTGTCTATATTAATTTTTTTTTTATCATCATTTATTTATTGTATCTTCATTATTTAATGAACTAACAATAATAAGTGGTTCAAATCTTATATCTAATATTATTATTTAATTAGTCCAGCCAGGCCGTACGAAAAAATTTTGTATTCATGGTTGTTTTGGTTAAATTGGCATTCTTCCTTCTAGATTAGGTCTGCTGTGTCCCTCCTTCTTAATCGAGTGTGGCCACGGTTATCTAATATGTTGCGGGCCAGCGGGTTTGGGTGAACTTCAAGTTTTTTTAAATATTTTTGTACATTTTTCGAGATTTCAGTTTTTACAATGGGCACGTTTAGATCTTTGTTCACGTTTTTGATATACCAGGGGGCAACTGTGATCATTCTTAGAAACTTGTTTTGGCGTCTTTGGATCTTTTCTACATTTGATGCTGAGGCCGTGCCCCATAACTGTGTGCTAGTAGAAGTTTACAATCTAAACTAAGCGTGGAGTTTCTGCCAATAAGCCAATTAATTTGAATTGATTTCAATTTCATTTGAGTCAACTTTGCATCTATATGACTTTTCCATGTAAGGCGACGATCGAGGTATTCCGAGGTATTTCACTTCCGATTGTTGAATTATTGTTTGGTTATTGATATGAATATGGGGGCATGATTCTCTACGCAATGTAAATGTTATGTGTGTACATTTTTGCTCGTTGACTTTAATTTTCCATTGTTTTAACCATTTTTCTAATTCAAATATGTGGTTTTGTAAGTAACGAGACGCTTCTTGAGGGTTTTCATGAATGCTTAGAATAGAAGTATCATCAGCAAATGTTGATGTATGAGTGCGATTATTAGTTGGCATATCAGACGAATATATCAAATATAAAAAAGGTCCCAGGATACTGCCATGGGGGACTCCAGCTGCAATGGGTTGTGCAGTACTTAAAAAGTTTCCCTCTTTAACCTTAAATGTTCGACCAGTTAAATAGCTTTCCAACAGCTTATGTGTGTTTGCCGGTAAATTTTGACTCAATTTGTATATTAATCCAGCATGCCATACCTTATCAAACGCTTGAGAGATGTCGATGGAGAGTGCAGAACAGTATTTCTTTTCTTCAAACGCTTTTCTCACCATATTTACAAGTCTATGGGTTTGTTCGATAGTACTGTGTTTTCTTCTAAATCCAAATTGATGATTCGGAATACAATTGTTTTCAGTTAACATCGGGTACAACTTGTTCATAAGTATCATCTCAAATAGCTTTGATATATTAGACAATAGGCTGATGGGTCTGTATGATTCTACTTTTGTGTGATCTTTTCCCGGCTTGGGTATCATGGTAACCAGTGAAACCTTCCATTCTGGAAGATAATATTCAAGTCGTAATATAGCATTAAAAATAAAAAGAATTATTTTTATTGCTATCCGGGGTAGCTCCATAAGCATCTTGTTGCTGATCTTGTCCATACCAGGCGCATTCTTGGGATTTAAACCAACAATAGCATTTTCGATCTCTCGAATCTCAAAACGTAGGGGTACGGCTGCTCCAAAATGGGGTGCAACAGATGGCAACTCAATTCCTTCGTTTGATGTGTTCGGTGTAAATACGTTTTTTAAATGATTAACAAACAGATTCCCTTTTTCAGGGACTTACATATAACGGGTCTTTTAAGACTTTTTGTTGCTCGCCATAATGAGTAATCCGATTGCGGGGTTGCGTCCAGGCTTTCTAAATATTTATTCAATGATTCCATTTTTCGAAATTCCAAGAGCTTTTTAAGTCTTTTTATACAATCTTTAAGCTTCGATTTTAGTTGGGGGGATCTGTACAATTGCCACTCTCTGCGAAATCTTCTTTTTTCATTTAAGAGCCGTTCGACATCTGCAGAATTAATTCTATTATATCTGATTTGTCGGGGGGTTTGGGTAGCATGTTGAGCAGCCAGTTTGAGATTTTTATCGAAATTGATAAGAGAGTGATCGATGTTTTCTGGTGTTCTTAGCGGTATGTTTTCCGAGCAATGTGTACTGAGGTATTTTTTATATTTGAGCCAATTTATTCTTGTGCCTGCCATCGCTAAATTACCAGTCGGGGATACAATTTCTAGGGGGCTCAATAAAGTAACAATAGTGGGTGAGTGATCTGAAGATAGTTCCAGCGAGGATTCAATTTGAATCATTTCTCTAGGGATATTTTTCATCACGCTAAAATCTATAACATCCGGTATTTTTCGTGGGTCAGTAGGCCAGTAAGTTGGTTGGCCGCTCGAAAGCACATTCAAATCCATTTTAGAAATTGTATCGAACAAAACACGACCTTTAGGGGTAATCAGTCGTGATCCCCAGAATGTGTGTTTAGCATTATAATCGCCAGCAGCCAGGAAACGGGGGCCTAGTGATTTAAAAAATCTATTATATTGACTTTCTGTAATTGTAAATCTAGGGGGTGAGTATATCGATGAAATCACTAAGTTTCGATGAAAATCTTCAAGACAGATTGTAGTAGCTTGAAGATAATCTTCACAAAAATCACACATGAAGTAGTGTTTGATTCGAGTTTTTATTAAAATTGCCGAGTCTCCGCATGCTCTACCTCTGGGATCTTTGGTGTCATATATTACATATCCATTTATTCGAAATGAACTTCTGGTCGTCAAATGAGTTTCTGAAACCAGCATTACATCAATTTGTTGGTTTCTTAAAAAATATTCGTGTTTGTTTTTGTGTTGGCGTATGCCGTTTGCATTTCAAAAACATATTTTTAGGCAGTTAATCACAGCCTGCAATAACATTGATTGCATCTTAAGCATTTCTTGCATCATGTTGCTCATTGAGTTTGTAAAGTTATTTACCGATTGCACAAGAGTTTCTATTGTAGATTCTAGTCGGGTAAAATTGAAAATTGGCGTTTGCTCTCTTACCTCTGGGTTCACATTTTCGTTTTGGAGTTGACGGACTTGCGGCTGAGTTTGGTTGTTTCTAAGTACATTTGCATATGTTACTTTGTTGTCATATGTCTGTTGCAACGGGGGGTAGTTAAAATTGTTGTTATTTACTGGCTGAGCAGGGAAAATCTTTGGTTTTGGCTTTGTGATTTTTTAACAATTCAGTAGACAGGACAACCCCTGTAGTTTGCTGTGTGGTTACCTCCGCAATTACTGCATTTTGTTATTTTAGGATCATCTTTAGATTTGTTACATTGGGATGTGTTATGCAACTCCCCGCAAATGACACATACTGGTGGCAATTTGCAATATGCCTTGGTGTGTCCATATTCTTGGCAATTCATACATTGGACGGGGCCAAATCGTTTGTGTGGTTCTTCTACCGTAATTTTACGATGCAATAAGTACTTCAGGTTATAAATGGGATGTGTTTAATTTTTTTTCAGGTTTATGTCACCGGGTTCAAGTTCAACACGTAAGAGTGGTTGGGGTATTTTTTCGCGATTTCTAATATTTATCACATTTTTTGTCTTATAGCCTTTATCTTCTAAGCTTTGCTTTATTTCGAGTGGTTCAACATTACAGTCAATACCCTTTATTACAACTTGTAGACCCTTGCTTCCTTTCAGCTGATAAGTGTAAAAACTTTTCTTTTGAGTTTCAAAATATGTTACAACCTTTCTATAACTTACCTTTCTTGAACTTATAAGACTTTTTTACTTTCATGGATGCAAACCTAACACTTGTAGTAAAACACCAGCTGAAATAAAATTATAGTCAAAAAAAAAAATAGGTATATTTTCTACAGAAAATATTGTTATACTCAAGATTTTCTACAGAAAATATTGTTATACACAAGATGTCCTATTCTACAGAAAATATAGTTATAGACAAGATTTTCTATAGAAAATTATTTTATTTCCTAGAGAAAAATGTTTCACTCAAGATTTTCAACAGAAAATATATGTAGTTATACACAAGATTTTCTATAGAAAATATTGTTATACACAACATGTCCTATTCCACAGAAAATATAGTTATAGACAAAGTATACCAAGTAGTCCAACTCTCAATTTTTTCAAATTACTCTCTCACATATACGGGTACCGTGTGAGCTCAGAGAAATGTAAACAAATGAAATGTCTTGAAATTTTAACTTTTAATTTTTGACATATAATTTTATATATTTTTTAAACACTTTTAGCACACTTTCATTGTTAAAAAGTTTCTATTTTGCACAAATCAAGAAAAAAATATTTTTGGAAATTCTGACATGTAATTTTTTGTTATTGTAGAATTTAAACTATAGGACAGAGTTACAATTTTTGGTATTAAAAATTCATACAAATTCAAATTTAGAACATATTTATAAAACTCTGTTGCCTGTAGAAAATTTAAAAGATACAAACACATGTGTAATTTTGTTACTCACACATGTTTAGAGTTAGGTACTTTTTTACTAACACATGTATAGAGTTAGGTACTGTTGTCAAAGAGTTGGACTACTTTTTATACTTTGGTTATAAACAAGATTTTCTAAAGAAAATTATTATACCCTTCACCATGAGTGGCAAGGGTATATATAAGTTTGTCATTCCGTTTGTATTTTCTATATTTTTCATTTGCGACCCCACAAAGTATATAGTATATTCTGGATCGTCGATATAGCCATGTCCGTCTGTGGGTTGAATCGACTTTCCGAAGAAATCGGTCCACAAATGGCTGAGATATATTTTTGACCTATATCTGTATTACTAAGTCATTAATATAGACAATATGGATATCTAACGATAGATATTTCAAAGACCTTTGCAACGACGTATATAAGACCATAGTAAGTTGGACCTACAATGGGGCAAAATCGAAAAAATATTTTTTAACCCGAATTGGTTTTTTCACTAAGTTTAAAAAAATTAAAAAACAATTTTGTTGAAAAACCCGGCCACTCTAGTACTTGTTAACTTCTGATTTGTTTTCTTTATAAACCTTCAAACTTGCAGAATTCGAATGTAAAAAGGACTATAGAAGAAGTAGATTTGAGATTGCAACTTTATTGAAAAACCACGTTACTTAAAATCTTAAATTGTTAAAAAACATAAAATTATTATTGTGGATCTATACTGAAGTAAATAAAATGTAAATTTAATTGAAACTAAGTTTAAGTTAACATAAATTCTATTTTTAGGATTTTTAAAATTCCTTTTTTTGTAATAAAGTGAATTGACATAAACTTCAGCGTTTCATTTAATTTCAACATCTTTTAAAAATCTTCAAATAATAATATAAATACCAAGATGTCAACAACTGAGAACTGCATTAAAAGCTGTATCTTGTGCGCAGAACAGGACAATGACGAAATGGTGTGTTGCGACAAATGCGATGGCTGGTACCATTTTTCTTGCGTTGGAGTCACGGAATCCATTGCTAGTGTTGAGTGGGTATGTAGTTCCTGCACCAGTCTGACAGGCTCAGTGGCAAAGGCTTCGCAAGGCAACCACTCCAATTTGTCTGCTGTTTCTCAAGCCGGCAAGTATATTCAACCTAACCCCACTTCTGATTTGGGGGTTGCAAAAAAGACTTCAGCCCAAACAACATCTTCTAAAAGCGTTTCCAAACATCTTTTAGAACAAATGAAAATTCTGGAAGAGGAAGAACAGATTCTGCGTAGAAAGGAGGAGCTTTTAAAGAAAAAGAAAGAACTGCTCAAGCAACTGGGGACTGACAGCGATAACGAAGAAAGTTCCGGCCCGATGCCGAAAGAGTGCCGGCCCAATGCCGAAAGTACAAAAGCTCGCGAATTTGATGAACATGACAATTCATGGTCATTAAATGATGATGCCGGTCTGTCTCAAATGCGAAATACAACAAACACAATCATGGGAAAAATGGCTGAATTAGAGTTAATAGGGAATTCTGCACGAGAACAAAGTTCGACTTCGCAATGGTTACCCGGTGTTTTCCCCGATGTATCAGTGCAGCCAAATCAACCCACAGCCCCTAAAAATGTGGTTAGACGGCTTTCTCCGGAACAAATCGCAGCTAGAAGTAGCTTTTCGAAAGACTTGCAAAAATTTTCTGGCAATCCTGAAGACTGGCCATTATTTCTTGCTACATACCAGCAAACCACTGATTATTATTCCATGCTGGCTGTGTTCCGCAGATTATTGAAACATTGCGAATTAAATATGGAAGGCCAGAAATAGTGCTTAGCATCCTTCTAAAACGTGTAAGAGAGCTAAACCCTATTAAAGAGAATAAGCTAGAATCAATGGTAGATTTTGCATTAGAAGTTCAAAACATTATTGCTACCATAAAGGCCGCCGATCTGGGAAATTATTTAAACAACCCAGAACTTGAGCAAGAGCTTGTGTGTAAACTTTCCGGAATTATAGCAGCCTTTTGGGGAATGTACAAAAGGACTCTAAATGCATGTAACTTAGAACAATTTGGTTCCTGGCTTTTTCAGTTCGCCCAGGGTGCAAATAGTGTGTTGATGCCAGATCATAGTTAGCGTGGAAATGTCAATACTCACTCTGAACTAAATCGCTACGATTGTATAGCTTGTGGGTCAAAATGCGAACAACTTTCGGTATGCGAAGTTTTTAAAAAATTGAATCGGTGGAAAAAATGGGAGTTAGTGCGAACACACGGTTTGTGTCGAAAGTGCTTAAAACCCCATCCTATAGCACAATGTCAGTCAAATGCATTGTGTGGAATCGACAACTGTCAGTTTATGCATCATCCCTTACTCCACAAAGAGACACGTGGATTTTGTAACATCGTAAGAAAATTGGAAAATTCCGTACTATTTCGCATCCTACCAGTTGTCTTATATGGCAACGGAACACAAGTAAAAACATATGCATTTTTTGACGATGGATCTTCTCTTACGTTAATGGAAGGCAGTCTGCTTCGAGAATTGCATTTAGAAGGTACGCATAGTCCCTTATGCTTAAAATGGACTGCCGACACTCATCGTTACGAAGACGACTCTGTGGTACTTAACCTCCAAATATCAGGTGATCTAAATACAAAATGTTTCGATTTAAATAATGTACATACTGTTAAAAGTTTAAATCTTCCCAAGCAAAGCTTAGACGTCCAACTTCTGAAATCGAAATACAACTACTTGAAAGAAATTCCTATATCATCGTATACCGGAGCCCAACCGAAACTTCTGATTGGCCTAAACAATGGTTGGCTTGGCACAAGCCTAAAATCAAGAGAGCGTACAATGTCAGATCCGGTCGCTGAAAAAACAAGGCTTGGCTGGACCGTAAAAGGCCAGTACTCTATAGTACCGATAGTTTTGGCCTCAATGCATTTCATATGTGTGGGGGAGCGAGCGAATGTGATTTAGTGCAAACAGTAAAGCGTTATATTTTACTCGACAATTTAGAGGTCAGTCAAGATCAGTCGAAACTATCATCCATAGAAGACATGGAGGGTCTAAGCCAGCTTAAAGAGAACACGCGTAAACAAGGTCACCAATATGAGACCCGGTTGTTGTGGAAGTTGCCTAAAATACATCATCCCGACAGTTTTCCAATGGCTAAGCGTAGGGCTGAATGCCTTTTACAAAAACTTTCAAAGGACCCTGGGTTATATGCATCAATGAATGCCAAAATTAGAGACTATATAGCCAAGGGCTACGCCATTCGTTTACCTGAAAGTGAGAAAGGGTCAGCTCATTGTTGGTATCTCCCTATTTTCCCAGTCATCAATCCCAATAAACCAAATAAACTACGTATAGTGTGGGATGCAGCAGCAAAGGTTAAGGGTATATCGCTCAATTCTATGTTATTGAAAGGACCGAATCTAACAGCTCCCTTAGTCAATGTTTTAAGAAGGTTTCGTCAAAGACGTTACGCTATTAGTGGCGATATTAAAGAGATGTACCACCAAATTAAAATACACCAGGAAGACCAAAATTATCAGCGTTTTCTGTGGTATGAAGAGGGGAATAGTGAACCAACAATGTATGCGCTGACCGTTATGACATTTGGAGCCACATGTTCGCCTTGCGCCGCTCAATATGTAAAGAATCTCAACGCAGAAGAATTTCGTCACACGCATCCTAGAGCCGTAGAAGCCATCGTCAATAACCATTATGTCGATGACCTGCTGGATAGTATGGACACAGAAGCTGAAATCTTACAACTGGCGAATGATGTTCGCCTCATACATTCTAGAGGAGGGTTTACCATCAGAAACTGGAGATCAAATTCGAAAAACACCTTACGTGCCTTAAATGCTTCGGAATCAGAGGATTTAGACTTAGACGTCGATCAAGTAATGGGGCCTGAAAAGGTTCTGGGGATGTGGTGGTTAACCTCGGAAGACTGTTTTTCTTACAAGGTTTCGCAAAAATTCAAACATTGTGAGTATCTTAATGGCAAATGCCGGCCTACGAAGCGACAGGTGCTTAGTATTGTTATGAGCATTTTTGATCCTCTTGGGCTTGTCAGCTTTTATGTAATGTACGCGAAAATAGTCCTGCAAGAAATCTGGCGCAGTGGTTGTGCTTGGGACGAATGTATAGATGATGCAAATTACACAAGATGGCTGCGTTGGATTCAACATTTGCCCGATGTTGAAGAATTAAAAATACCGAGGCATCACTTTTACGGATTCCACGATCATATCAAGAATTTAGAATTGCATACCTTTGTGGATGCCTCCGAATGCGGTTTTGCAGCTGCTGTATACGTGCGTTGCAGCATTGGTGACTCCATTAAGTGCAGCCTAATCGGAAGTAAAACAAAAGTAGCTCCTCTTAAGATGTTGTCGGTCCCTCGGCTAGAGCTACAGTCTTTCTCAAAACAGCCGCTGGTTCAGGGGTCCTGAGTTTCTTTTAACCAATAACAAGGACTGGCCTACAGAAGCAGAACAAGGTGGTACAGTCCAAGAGTTGCGACCCCATTATGTGGGATATCACGAAGTCGTACACTCCAAGTTTTATGTACCTCCTGAACGTTTTTCCAAATGGTCGCGTTTCGTTGGAGCAACTTCAACATTTTTACAGGTGGTACGTATTTTAAAAGGTAAAATTAAGGGCGATAAGTCTATATGCTTCGGTAAAACCAAAGAAGACATCGAATCCGCTGAAACCATGATTTGGAGGAGTACTCAGACCGAAGCCTTTAGTGATGAGCTAATATTGTTAAGCAAAAAACGAATAATACAGCCATCAAGCCCTTTACACAAACTTTCTGCTTACCTCGATGAAAATGGCGTTATAAAAATGGGTAGTAGAGTGCAGATCAAAGGTCGAGATGACCCGATAATTTTACCTAAGGATCACTGGGTCACTTATCTTCTTGTTATGAATTATCATGCCAAATATTTACACGGTAACCACGAAACAGTCGTTAACGAGCTACGCCAGACCTTTTGGATACCTAAACTAAGGTGCGTACTAAATAAGATACGAAAATCATGTCAAACATGTCTTAATCAAAGTGCAAAGCCCATCCCTCCAAGAATGTCTATATTACCGGCACCAAGGTTAGCCTCATTCTGTCAGCCATTTACTCATGTTGGCGTCGATTACTTTGGCCCAATTTCCGTTGTAATTAGACGCAGTTCTGAGAAACGTTACGGGGTATTGTTTACCTGTCTAACGACCCGCGCAGTACATTTGGAGATAGCAAGTTCACTCTCAACAGCCTCGTGCATTGTAGCTATAAGATGTTTTATCGCCCGACGCGGGACGCCAAGGGAATGGTGGAGCGACAACGGCACCAATTTTCGCGGAGCTGAACGTGAACTGTTTGACGCCGTTAACTTAATGAATAAAAATGATATTATAAAAGCCTTTACTACTTCTTCAACGACTTGGCATTTTATCCCACCGTCTTCACCACATATGGGAGGGGCCTGGGAAAGACTAGTAAGATCGGTGAAATCTTCACTATCGTCAATCCTACCCAGATATAGACTTACAGATGAACTACTTCGCGGAGCCTTTGCTGAAGTGGAAAATATAATAAATTCTCGTCCTCTCACTTATATACCGCTTGAACATGACGAAGATGAGTCCTTAACACCTAACCATTTTATACATGGAAGTTCCAATGGAATGAAGCCTTTAGCTCCACCCGATGGTGACGGTAGTATGTCTCTCCGGCGGGGATGGAAAGTTGCCCAGCAAATAGCTGACTCATTTTGGACCCGTTGGCTTCGAGAATATTTGCCCATTGTTACCCGGCGCTCAAAATGGTTTGAACCCGTAAAGCCCATAGAAATCGGTGATGTAGCTTACATTGCGGACCCAAGTAACCCTAGGAACTGCTGGCCAAAAGGCATAATAGTTAACGTAAAAAAGGGAGCAGATGGACAAGTCCGAAGCGCATACATCAAAACTACCACTGGAACATATGAGCGACCAGCTACTAAAATTGCCGTGCTTCCTATTGATATTTCGGTAGGTCCACAGAAGGACATACCGGGGGGGAGTGTTGAAAAACCCGGCAACTCTAGTACTTGTTAACTTCTGAATTGTTTTCTTTATAAACCTTCAAACTTGCAGAATTCGAATGTAAAAAGGACTATAGAAGAAGTAGATTTGAGATTGCAACTTTATTGAAAAACCACGTTGCTTAAAATCTTAAATTGTTATAAAACATAAAATTATTATTGTGGATCTATACTGAAGTAAATGAAATGTAAATTTAATTGAAACTAAGTTTAAGTTAACATAAATTCTATTTTTAGGATTTTTAAAATTCCTTTTTTTGTAATAAAGTAGTGTTTATAAAAAACCGACTTTTTAAAAAACCGGTTTGTCGGTTAACCGAAAATTGGGCTTTTTTAGAAAACCGGTTTTTCGGTTAACCGACATCGAAAAAACCGGTTAAACCGGTTAACCGTCATATATATGTAGAAAACATAAAATGTCCAATAAAGTGTATACAGCTTTAACATTTTTAGTTTTTATTAGTCAGGAATGGTTAATATTAAATAACTATAAATATACAAAGGTGCTAAGTCCATTTTATTTTGTAAAAATTTCACAATTATTATCTCAGTCAAATGGAATTGAGTATAAATATGTTACTAAATATATAATATACTTGTTTTAATTATTGGTTTATTCATTAAATTTTTCTGATATGGAACAGAAAATGTAGCAAGTCCCAAAAAAGGACCTATAAGATGTAAACGCATTTCTTCTTAGCTGTGATTATTTGTCATTATAAATCACACCAAATAATTAATAAAGCTCCATTATCAGATTTCAAAAATATTTCAAATTATGGATTTTGGAACGTTGTTATTTCTGAAAAGGACTTTGTACACTAAGCTAACGAAATTAATAATAAAATAAAATTTTAAGAACAAAACACACTAATGAAGTCAAATTGATTGAAAGAAGGTATGCACATCAAATTCAACTTGACGTTTGGTAAAATCACCACTAAGTTTATAATGAATCATTATTAATGATTTTGCTTAACTTCTAGAATTCTGCGGAATTTAATTTCATTCAATAGTTTCATTATGTGCAATTTATTCTGAAAAAGTTTTTAAGTAAACTCATCGTCCTCTACTATTTAGAATCATTGTAATTCTTAAAAATATCAATCTAAATAGGTTTATATTGTAAATCAGCAGTTTAGATTTCAAATCAGACCAATAATGTTTGTACAATAAATATAAAAAATGCACAAAACCATGAGATTTCTTAGTTTTAAACCTAAATTTTAAAAACCGGTTAACCGAGTGATAAAAACCGGATAAACCGGTTAACCGAAAATCAACATTTTAAATTAACCGGTTTGCAAAAAACCGAGATTTCGAAGAAAAACCGGTTTTTCGGTTAACCGGTTAACCGGTTTATAAACACTAGTAATAAAGTGAATTGAAATAAACTTCAGCGTTTCATTTAATTTCAACAAATTTCGAAAAAAAAATTCCAAAAAATTGGAAAAATAAAATTTAATATTTGTTTACCTAAAAATATTTAATATTTTTATTTTAAAGTATAATTTGGTGAAGGGTATTTAAGATTCGGCACAGCCGAATATAGCTCTATTACTTGTTTTTTTTCCAGTTGTTTTTTCGAAATAGTTTTTTAAAATTTTTTTTTTTAATTTTTAAATTTTTTTTAAATTTAATAATTTTAATTTAAAAAATTTTTTTTTTTTAATATTTAGTGAAAAAAAATTTTGGTGAAGAAAAAAAAATTCGGGTTAAAAAATATTTTTTCAGATTTTGACCCATTGTAGGTCAAACTTACTATGGTTTTATATACGTCGTTGCACAGGTCTTTGAAATATCTATCATTAGATATCCATATTGTCTATATTAATGATTTAGTAATCCAGATATGGGTCAAAAATAGGTCAAAAATCGAGGTTGTCCTGGTTTTTTCCCTATATCTCAGCCATTTGTGGACCGATTTTCTCGATTTTAAATAGCAACCGAGGAAGAATTTCAGAGATATTGATGTATCATTCGTGAATGTAAGTTATTTGGGGGCTTCAGAAAGTTCATTTCAACTGACAGACGGATATGGCTATATCGACTCCGCTATCTATAACGATTCAGAATATATATACTTTGTGAGGTCGCAAATGAAAAATGTAGAAATTACAAACGGAATGACAAACTTATATATAGAGTAAGTTCGGGTAATGTGGTATACCTATTTATGCCCTACACCACCATAGTGGGGAGGGTATTATGCGTTTGTGCAGATGTGTGTAACGCCCAAAAATATTGGTCTAACACCCACCTTAAAGTATACCGATCGACTAGAATCACTTTCTGAGTCGATTAAACGATGTCCGTCCCTCCGTCCGTCTGGCTGTCCATGTAAACTTTGTGCGCAGAGTACAGGTCGCAATTTGGGACCTCGATTATCCGTGATGGTCGGGACCGGAAGCATTCTGTATAATCGATTTTCCCGGTTAATTGAGTTCCAATTTTGTATAGGTTTTTAATAGATATTTTTATTAATTAATAAATGAATATGTACATATTATTGGAATGTTATCCAATTATAAAATAAATGTACAAATCTTGTGTTGAGTTCAAAAGTCAGAAAAGTAATGAAAATTTTATTGAAAAATTTTCTTCTTGAATAAATAAAATATCATTGATAATTCGATATAAAATATTAAATTATTTAAAGTAATTATAAAACAAGTATATATTTTGTTGATATCTAACACTCCCTCTCAACATAATATTCTGTCAATTAAGGCTTTAAATGTTGGTAATGGTAAAGGTTTGGTGAGAAAATCAGCTAATTGTTGCTTTGAAGGACAATATTTAAGATCAATAATTCCACTTTCTTGTAGTTTTTGATATGGTGAAATTAACGTCTATGTGCTTTGTTCTTGCACTGAATTTTGATGATGCGATTATTTTTATACAGCTTTGATTGTCTTCATGCATGGGAATGGGTTTGGTAATGGAAATATTCATGTCTGTCATTAACTGTAGTAACCAAAGAAGTTCTTGACCCCCATATGAGGCAGCAATGAATTCAGCTTCGGTTGAAGATAAAGCTATAGTTGATTGCTTCTTTGATGACTAGGATACAATGTTTTGTCCTAATAAAAATAAGTATCCACTAGTTGATTTACGATCTCCGTCTCCTGCCCAATTAGCATCTGTAAAACATTCTATATTTAAATTAGAATTAGATTTTAAAACAAGTTTTCTGTTTATTGTTGTTTGAAGATATCGCACAACTTTCTTTGCACCTTCCCAATCACACTTCCTAGGATTATCTACTCGTCTGCATAATATAGATACGGCAGCAGCAATATCTGGTCTTGTAGTAATTGAAATGTGTAATAATATTCCAACTACAGATCTATACGTTTCATTATTTGGCAGTAAGTTTTCTTCATCTATTATTTTGGTAAATTCTGGATCCATTGGTATATAACTTGGTTTTGAATCTTCTAATTCACTTTCCCTTATAAGCTTCTTGATTTTATCTTCTTGATGTAGCAAAAAATCTCCTTCAGTATTTCTTTCAATTTGAATACCTAAATATGATGAAACATAACCCAAATCTTTAATTTCGAAATAATTATTTAACTCATTATGAAATTTGGAAATAACTTCTTCATATTGACTACAAAATAAAATATCATCTACGTATATTAATATATACAAAATCTGGCCCTTAAATTTCCTTGTATATAGACATACATCTGTTTTGCTTCTGGTAAATCCAAGTTTATCTAAAACTTCATTTAATATATCATACCAGGATTTTGCAGCTTGCTTCAAACCATATATGGATTTTTGTAATTTACAAATTAAATTTAACGCCCTTTTTCAACTAATCCTTTAGGCTGCTCCATATAAATTTCTTATTGTATGTTTCCGTTTAGAAATGCCGATTTTACGTCCAAGTGCTTAACTACATACTTTTTGACTGCACTTACCGCTAACACCGTTCTCAATGTCACAAATTTTCCAACGGGAGCAAAGGTCTCATCATAATCTTCACCAAACGATTGAGTATAACCCTTGGCTACTAAGCGAGCTTTATATTTTGGTTTATTTGAAATATCACTTTTAAGTTGGAAAACCCATTTACACCCGACGACTTTCTTTCCTTCAGGTAATTTTGTTAATACCCACATTTTATTCTTTAGAAGAGAATTGTATTCCTCTAAAGCAGCATTTAACCACAATTTACGTTCAGGATTTCCCAGTTTTATCATTTCATCCCACGATTTTGGTATATGATTATTTTTCTCATCGTCTAAAGTTGTCACTAAAAATAGATCATTCATTTCATCAGACCAACTTATGGATGGTTTCGATTTTAATCTTTCAGACCGACGTAATTGTACTTGCTCATTTTGTTCTTTGGATTGTGGTTCTGGCAAATCTTTATCATCGTTATTTGGAACTAATTCTGCTTCATTGTCTGTAGTAATAGATTCATGATCACATTGATTTTCTATATTTCCAACTTCATCCTGTTCTTCCGCAGATATATCAATTGGAATATCTTCATTTCTAACATCAGATTTAATATCTCGACGAAGTAAAAATTTTTCTTCAAATTTAACATCTTTATTAAATTCTGTAACCTTTGACATTTTCTTCATATCCCACTAGTACTCCCTCTATAGATACATCATCAAGTTTTTGTCTTTTACACTTTGGTATTTGAACAAATGTCTTAATACCATAAACTCTAATATGACTCAAATCTGGCTTCCTACCATACCAAATTTCAAAAGGGGTTGTACTTACAGATTTACTGGGTAAACGATTTTGAATATAATTGGCTGCCATAACACATTCAGCCCACAAATTCTTTGTAA
Organism: Calliphora vicina; assembly: GCF_958450345.1. Classification (NCBI taxonomy): domain Eukaryota; kingdom Metazoa; phylum Arthropoda; class Insecta; order Diptera; family Calliphoridae; genus Calliphora; species Calliphora vicina. The sequence continues at coordinate 89,367,582 of NC_088782.1, forward strand.
GATTTGATCCATTTAGCATTGCACGTACCATCTCAACTAATGTCCGATATCTTTATTCTTTTATTAGTGAAATTTTGAACTTCATTGGCAAACTCTTTAAATTTAGAAAATACTTCATTCTTTCTTTCTATTACATATATTTTCGTATATCTTGAATAATCGTCGATAAAAGAGACAAAATATTTCTTACCACTCATTGATTCCACTTGAAAAGGTCCACACACATCGGAATGTATTGTATGTAAAAGTATTTCTGACCGATTTAAACTCTCTTTTGGAAAAGGAATTCTTGTAATTTTTGACTTAGCACAAGTATCACGAAAATCATTATCTTTACAATTTTCTAAACGAATTCCATGACATAACTGTTCCAATTTCTTTATATCAATTAGGTTACGATGACCTAAACGACGATGCCAAAGATGAACACAACCAAAACAAACTTCAGACACATATGTTTCATTATTTATTGCTTCACATAAAATATATAAATTTTCTTTTAAAATTCCGTCTCCTATAATCTTATTTTTGTTTTGAATATAACATTTTGAATCTTTAAAATTGATAGTTAAACCTCTTTTAACCATTGCTTTCACAGATAAAAGACTTCCGTTGAGTTCGGGAACATAAAGCACGTTTTGAAGAAATAATTTATTGTATTTACCATTAATCAGCTCAACTTTTCGAGATTTTTGAAAAATTTACGATAGCTTGTCATGTGTACTGATGCACCTGAATCAATTACCCATCCACGACCATTGGCAACTTGCAAACAAATTTCTTCAACTTGATCACTTTCTGACACTGCAGCATTCTGTTTCTTCCATTTATAACAGTCTTTCTTAATATGTCCCAACTTGTTGCAATGGAAACATTTCACAGGCTTCTTTTTCTTAAATTGTTTACCTTTCAAAGCATTAACATTATCACCATGATTACCATTACCTTCACCACGCCTTTCTGATTCATCCATCACGTATTCCAACGAAATTGAATCTTCCGGCTGACCCTCAATAGAAGTTACTAAGGCAGAAAGGTTTTCGGCAAACTGTTTAGCATTATTGCCACCATGGAACTATCCTTGATTTCCTCACCACGGTCTAGTAACTGAGCACGCATTACATTCAAACAATCCAAGTGTTGTTGCATATTTTCTTCTTCACACATCCGTTTATCATATAATTTACGAAGTAAATGCAATTTTGATGTCATAGTCTTACGTTCATGAGCTTTTTGCAATTTCATCCACATATCTTTAGCTGAATTTATACCTCTTATAAAATGAATTTGCGAATTATCAACACACATAGCAATTGTGGAACAGGCTATTTAATTCTTCCTTTGGTATACCTCAGTTTGTTCCACTGGAACTGACTTTTCAATGACTTCCCATAAATCCAGTTGTATGAGATGCATTTGCATCTTGAACTTCCACGTAAAATAATTCGAATTGTTGAGGAGTTGAAACAATGCTTTAGTTTCCATTATTAATTATCCTTATAAGTTCAACACAAAGGAAACTGGGTCCCATAACCTATTGGAATGTTATCCAATTATAAAATAAATGTACAAATCTTGTGTTGAGTTCAAAAGTCAGAAAAGTAATGAACATTTTATTGAAACATTTTCTTCTTGAATAAATAAAATATCATTGATAATTCGATATAAAATATTAAATTATTTAAAGTAATTATAAAACAAGTATATATTTTGTTGATATCTAACACATATTTGTATAAAAACTAAATAATTCAAGGATTTTATATACATATGTACATGTTTCAAAAATAAAATAAAAAATGTTTCAAAAATATAAATAAACAAGTAAGAGTGCTATATTCGGCTGTGCCGAATCTTATATACCCTTCACCAAATTATACCTTAAAATTTTAAATATTTTTAGGTAAACAAAATTTAATTTTTTAATTTTTTGGAAAAAAATTTTTTCGATTGTTATTTTAAATTTTTTTTTTAAATTTTTAAAATTTAAAATTTTTTTTTTTTAAATTTTTAATTTTTTTTTTTCAAATTCCAAAAAATTTTTTTTTTGTCTTTTAAATTTTTTTTTGAAAAAAAAAAATTCGGGTTAAAATTTTTTTTTCCTATTTTGACCCATTGTAGGTCCAACTTACTATGGTCTTATATACGTTGCAAATGTCTTTGAAATATCTATCATTAGATATCCATATTGTCTATATTAATGCCTTAGTAATGCAGATATAGGTCAAAAATCGAGGTTGTCTTGGTTTTTTCCTCATATCTCAGCCATTTGTGGACCGATTTTGCTGATTTTAAATAGCAAAATTCTAGAAAGCATGTCTGACAGAATTATTGAAGATTTGGATCCCGAAGATATCTGGGGTCTTCAGAAAATTGATTTCAACAGACAGACGGACATGGCTTAATCGACTCCGCTATCTATAAGGATCCAGAATATATATACTTTATAGGGTCGGAAATGAAAAATGTGGAAATTACAAACGGAATGACAAACTTATCACGAAGGTGAAGGGTATAAAAATAATTTTGTCAAAAAACAGTGAACAGTAGATAAGGATTTCATGTTATATAATTTCTAAAAATAATCATGTAATGTTGTTTGTCTCTTCTTTTTCAATTTTGTATTTTCGTTTACAAGATTTTCTTGGATACGGTAAATTTGGATTTTATCTTGTTCTGTAATTCCAGAACATCCAGGGCTCTCCAAGAAATCTAGCAATGTACTGGTTGCATTAATTGCTTCGTTTAAAGTTATTTTTGAAACAATTATAGCATCATCAGATTCTTCCAACCTATTTTCTTGCTCAGGTTCATTAGAGGAATTTATCATGCGTATAATTTCTTCATCGGATAGACTTACGTTATTTGACTGGAGTGTCCCCATTAATTCCAGGTCTGTAATAAAAAATAATAAATTTATAAACAAATAGATTTTATTAAACTTCGGACACACCTTCATTTTCGGGACAGAACAAGTTATTCCACACATTTTTTAAAACTGCAGAAGTAACAGCGTTCCAAGCATTATCAATTGACCACAGTGCTTTTTTGATGTTGAATGTCTTCTCTATCGCTTGTTGTGACTAGTTTTTGTACTATAGTTCTTCGGTAGTGGCATTTAAAGCTCCATATTGCACCCTGATCCATCGGTTGGATCAAAGACGTGCAATTCGGTGGAAAAAATTTTACAATAACATTTTCAGCATTGAAATCCTTTGCGTCTGGATGTGCTGGGCAATTGTCCAATAGCAGAAGTATTTTACTATCATCTTTTAGACCGATTTTTTTAAAATGCTCTCTCACTTCTGGTACAAAATTATTCTTAAACCATTCTAAAAATATTTGTTGTGTTATAGCCTTTTTACACTAAGCGTCATCTTAGAGGAATGAGTGGAAGATGATGAAAATGAAAAAAGTTGTTTACACTTGTATCATCTCTCATCTTTCATTTTAAATACATAAAATCTGCTTATAATTAATGAAAAAAAAATAAAATGGAAAATTCTTCAATTATCGGATTAATAATTGCACTTGAAGAGCAAAATCAATTATTAAAACAATATATAGATCTGCTTGATGTTATTATGGACAATGACTTTATTACTTTGTTCAGTCCCGCTCATTTTGTGACGTTTAATTTTTTTATACATATAAACAAATGTCATTTTTTTTAGTGATGACACTAAAATTATCGAAAGATGATGATTGGAACAAAATGAGATAGGAACATCTTGTGAAGATGATGAAAGATTACGCTTTTTTGCTCTGTATATTTCTTATGGGAAGATGTTGTCATCTTGCCAATTGATGAGAGATGAAAGATGAAGCTCAGTGTAAAAAGCCTATTACCCAAGCTTTTGCATTTGCCTTATAAATAACGGGAAGATCTTTGACATTTTTTAATGCTCTTGGACGAGCACTTTTCCCAATGACTAACACTTTGCACTTGTGAGTACCGGCAGCATTAGCACAAAGTAATGTGGTTACTCTCTCTTTTGAAACCTTATACCATCTATGAAATTTTCATTATGGCAAGCCAAACTGCTTTCAGGTAAACACTTCCCAAAAAGGCCTGTCTCATCTCCGTTGAAAATTTGTTCATTGGTAAGTTTTTCCGTTAATATGTATTCATTTAATTTTTCCACGAACATTGTGGCAGCAATATAATCTGCTGAAGATTTTTCTCCTTCAGCACGAAGTTTATGTATTCCATGTCGCTTTTTAAAATTCTGCAACCAACCGAGTCCCTTTAAATCGCTCTTGTCGGAGCCATTCATAAACTGCGAAATCAACTTTTGGTTCTTCAGCAGACTTTAAAGCTTTTCGGTTTCGAAAACCAATTACAGAATCATAAATATGCACACTCTGAATTTGTTTCTAATTTTGAGTGGAATATTTTAGCCTTTTCCTTCACCATTAGCCCAGAAATTGGAGTCCCTTTAAATCGCTCTTGTCGGAACCATTCATAAACTGCGAAATCAACTTTTGGTTCTTCAGCAGACTTTAAAGCTTTTCGGTTTCGAAAACCAATTACAGAATCACTTTCTGAACAAAATTTTAAAAGTCTTTCCTTATTTTTTAAAATGTCATAAACTGTTTGTATCCCCACTCCGTATTTTTGTGAGAGAATTTTAACACTAACATTGTTTTTTAAATGATCATTAATTACATTAAGTTTGTCTTCAATATTTAAGACTTTTCTTTTTTCCACTGATAAAGATGACATTGTACAAATAAACTCTAACAAACCGCACTTCTCAAATTTCTAAATTATACTAAACAGGTTTAAATGTATGCTTCTGACTAGTGTTTATAAACCGGTTAACCGAAAAACCGGTTTTTCTTTGAAATCTCGGTTTTTTGCGAACCGGTTAATTTAAAATGTTGATTTTCGGTTAACCGGTTTATCCGGTTTTTATCACTCGGTTAACCGGTTTTTAAAATTTGGGACTAAAATTGATAAATCTCACGTTTTTGTGCATTTTTAATATTCATTGTATACACATTATTGGTCTGATTTGAAACCTAAACTGCTGATTTACAATATAAACCTATTTAGATTGATATTTTTAAGAATTACAATGATTCTAAATAGTAGAGGACGATGAGTTTACTTGAAAACTTTTTCAGAATAAATTGGACATAATGAAACTATTAAAAATTAAATTCCGCATAATTCTAGAAGTTAAGCCAAATCTTAATAATGATGTAATAATAGTGATGATTTTACCAAACGTTAAGTTGAATTTGATATGCATACCTTCTTTCAATCAATTTGAATTCATTAGTGTGTTTTGTTCTTAAAATTTTATTTTATTAATCATTTTGTTAGCTTAGGGTACAAAGTCCTTTTCAGAAGTATTATAGGAGAGACAAAAACCGTTTAAAATCCATAATTTTAAATATGAAATCTGATAATAGAGTTTTATTGGTACGATTTATAATGACAAATAAGTACAGCTGAGAAGAAGTGCGTTTGTATCTTATAGGTCCTATTTTGGGACTTGTAACATTTTCTGTTTCATATCAGAAAGTCGTGGAGATAATAAATTTCAAAATTATCAAATATTTAATTAAAAATTGATTTACATTTGTTGGTTGAAATTTAATGAATAAATAAATCAAATATTCCATTTGATAATTTTTTACAAAATAAAATGGACTTAGCACTTTTGTATATTCGTAGTTATTTAATATTAACCATTCCTGACTGCTAAAAACTACAAATTTTAAAACTGTATATACTTTATTGGACATTTTACATATGTTTTCTACATATATATGACGGTTAACCGGTTTAACCGGTTATTTCGATGTCGGTTAACCGAAAAACCGGTTTTTTAAAAAGGTCAATTTTCGGTTAACCGACAAACCGGTTTTTTAAAAAGTCGGTTTTTTATAAACACTACTTCTGACTCATCGTATACTAAAGCGGGAATTCCCCTTTTTCACTTATTTGTTAAAAAATAATAGAACAAAATTTGCTAATAATCACGGATAATAGAGGTAATCATGGTTAATCGATGCAGGCAAATTTAAGTGAATCCAAAATAAAATTAAGTCGATACAAAAAATTTTCTTTTTCCATCCCGGATAATTGATGTTGCCGGATAATCGAATCACGGATAATCAAGGTCCCACTGTATTTCGATAAAATTTGGTACATATAATTTTTTCGGTCCAAGGACGAAGCCTATTGAAACTGGCTGAAATCGGTCCATTATTTCACCTAGCCCCCATACAAATGTCCTCTCGAAATTGGACTTTATCGGTCATAAATGTTTAATTTATAAATGTATCTACACAAATTTCGCTCCAAATAAGTTTTATATATACAAAAATCATGTCACCAAATTTTGTTACGATCGGTCCATAATTAGTCATAGCTCCCATACAGTCCCGCTACCGAAAATCACTTTAACGTGCTTAAATCACTTAAAAATGGTGGTATATACACAAAATTCAACATAAATAACTTTCATATAGACATAAATAACACGACCTAATTTTATGGTGATCGGTCCATAATTGGTCATAGCTCCCATATAAGGCCCACTTCCGAAAATCACTCACGAATATAAATTATTGATATTTTAAAAGAAAAATATTTTTACTCATTTACTTGGTGTAGGGTATTATATGGTCGGGCTTGACCGACCATATTTCTTACTTACTCTTGAAATATATATTGTAAATGTTTACGCTCCAGTGTGGTTTTCTATAAAAACTCTTCCCAGCTGTAAAGAAGGACCTCGACACCTTTTTGAACTAATCAAACTTAGCAGATATATTAACAACAACTTTGAAGGTTTGTCGTCCCAGTGATTCAAAGAAACAGCACATCCTGAAAACATCCGAATTTTGAAAAATAGATCCACAACATAAAATAAATTACGGCTGTTTCGTCATAATTACCTTTTGAAATGGGATGCAAATATTACTGAATAACCTATATTAAAATCTGAAGATGAAAAAAATCTTCTTCTGTTTATTGAAGAAATAAACAACGGAGGAATTGAACCATTTTAACCCTCATGTTATACTCAAGCGTTAAAGAGAGCAGTCAAAGCTGTGAGTAAAGCAACATCAATTTCGTGCAACAAAACAAGAAGAGAAAGATTCGTCAAAGCTCAGATAGAATCGAGAAAATCAATACCAAAATTTTATAGCAATAAGAATTTTGTCGCTAAATGAACACTTTATTATTATTTTGATTATCCTTTCTTTCACTTCTGTAAACATTTTTGTAATACTTTTTCTCTCTATATATTTAATATGTTAAGGTATTTATAGACGGCAATACTGGGTATTAATATTTGTCAAAACTCAAGTATCATTATATGAATGTAATTATAATTGATTTCTATTTTTACAAATAAATACAGTTACCTAGAATAAACTTGCTTATCATGCTCTATTGTCAGTTTTAATTAAATTTTTGAAAAATTCAACATGAAACCGGAGGCAGAAAATTATTTCCGATTGCAGCCAAACTTAGTGACATGAAAATACATATAATTTGGCACTTTTTTGTCACCGTGCCCATAAAAAAACTTAAACAAAATTGTTCTTCATACATGGGTGACCCACCCTAATAAACAAGCCATCGAAAAAATTGGCGGGTAATGTGGTACACCATGTTCTTTTAATATTGTATACCAAACCGCATAACCGATACATAGTATTTTAATTTGTAAATGAGTTGCGTTTTATTTAAATCATCTTTAATGGATGCGGTTAAAGTTAGCGGCTGACCAAGCTTACCAGAAGCTCGTCAATACATTCTTCGCTTCGTAGGAGACATTGAAAAAAATTCCATTTGTTGTTTCTAATAGCTCAGATAGCGTTCTTCAAATCTTCCGCTGCCCATTTTCATACTTCACATTTCTTTGGCATATTATTTGCTTGAAATTCTTTAGCTATACCACATTAGCCGACCACGTGGTTTAATGAAATTATTATAAAATTAAACATACACTAATTATACTATATTGTTACATATGTTCTTCAATAGCAAAATATTCCCATTTGACTTTAAAATTATATTAATAAAGTTTAAAAAAAGTGATTGTAGAAAAAAATTAATTTTTAACAGATCACAAAAAAGTCTACCATAAGATAATGCTGATTTTTTACAACTGACTATTACCATGACCTGCAAAAATGAAGTACACTCACCCAATGTGAATTTTCTGAGATCATAAAACTCTTAAGCTTGGTACCGCTACTCCTATGCTCATAGTTTTAGAGAAAAGCAGCTATACCACATTACCCGCCTATACCACATTACCCGAACTTATGCATTAAACACATTCAAGACAACAGGCTACACGACTACACGAACACAAATTCTGCTGGTTACAGTTGTAGTCGTGTGGCAGTAAACAGCTGATTTATAATTCAGTGGTGCCACTAAAAATAAACCGTACAAAATTCCAAAGTAATTAAGATTGAAAGAAAACAGCTGATTTATAATTCAGTGGTGCCACTTTAATAAAAAAATAACCGTACAAAATTCCAAAGTAATTAAGATTGAAACAATTATTTTGAGTAAAAATATATATCTATGGTTATAATTAATTATATAAATGTTATTAATTTATTTCAATATGGTTATCAGAAACTTCTCTTAATTAAGTAAAAAAAATATATTTTTTAAGCACTAATTTGAACTACATTTTTTTATTATATTAGCAATTTGCCAACACTATTATTTATCTGTCAAAAAGTAACGTTCGCCATTTTCAATTTATATAAAAAGGAACCATTATAGTTTTGTCGTCAACAAGTGTAGTCGTCCAACAACAAGTAATTATTTTATTTTAATGTATTTTGATTTATTTTATTAATTAATTTGTATCAATTTGTTATTTTATAGAGAATAAATTCTCCTTTCACCTTATAATTTTGTCAACCTTTTATAATGTTAGTGGAAATAAATTTTCATTACTAACTTCAAGACGACCTGAGTTTTTATTTTTTCAAGAGACGACATCTTTATTCTTTGTTGGCGTATTTGTGTGTGTGACTTGTTTTAACCTCGTGTCGTCGCCATTTGGAGTCTTCAGTGTTTGTGTCATTGTTTGATTTGGTGTCAAACTTCTGTTGTGTTTTGTGATACAAATTTATGCCGGAGAATCCTCCAAGAACTAGCGAAAGGGTTAATAAGGGCGTGCCACCAAAACGTTATGATATGGATCCTCCCGGAGGAAAAAATTTAACTACTGGGTCTGCATCGACATCCAGTCAACAACAGCCAACGACTCCTGTTATTACAACTGGAAATAAACCATCTCAACAACGAACCCCACAGCCAGACGTGCTACGTGTTCTAGCTGACATGCAAAAACAGATGATGGGACAGATAAATATGGTAAACAATAATTTAAATAATTTGATCGCTGCACAAAAAGACCAAACTAGTGCCAGCATAGCATCACTCCAACAAGAAATTAAATCGATATCGGAACGTGTAGCTACAAATGGTCAAACATTCACCGCAAACGTCGACAGAGAAGTAGGACCAACTGATGTGGTCCACACAGAAAATACCGGTGAGTCCTTTACTAAAGTTTCTTCCCATAGCCAAGGTAACACGACCGTAAAAGCCAAAAAATTGTATCCCCTCCCTCCGTTTAGCGGTTTGCCAGAAGAATGGCCAACATTCATTGAAGATTTTAACCAAACAACCACCGAGTTCGAATATAGCCCCCTGCAAAATATAATCCGCATTCGTGAATCTCTACATGGTCCGGCCAAGGAAACGGTAGAATCTCTTTTGTCTAGCTCACAAAATGTTAACATTATATTAAATATATTAACTGAAACATATGGTCGACCCGAACAATTAATAAGAAGCCAAATTGACAAAGTAAACACCCTTCATTATGTTCCTGAGGGAAAACTGGATTTATTAATACAATTTTCTACAAAAGTCAGTAATATGGTACGTTTTTTGGAAACAGCGAATGGCAAACATCACCTCAGTAACCCAACTTTGCTCAGTGAATTAGTTTCAAAGCTGCCGCCAACAAAACAGATGCAATGGGCTGAAAAATGTATTGAACTTAATAGGGCTGCTGATTTAGTCGATTTCTGTCATTGGCTTGAGGGAGTGAGAAAAATTGCCAACATGGTTTCCGATGCCTTACCGTCTACGTCATTCGTAGTTAGAAACAAAAAGCCGCAACCTAAAAATAAATTTGCGTTAACTACGAATATTGTACAAAAGTGTGCAATTTGTTCTGAAGATTGTCATCCTCTTACAGACTGTCAGGTGTTTAAAGATGCTTCAGTGGATGAACGTTGGAATAAAGCCCGTGCACTTCGTTTGTGTTTTTCATGTTTGAAAGGAGGACATCAAGTTAATAAATGTTTTAAAAAACAGCGGTGTGGTATAAACAATTGCGAAAAACAACACCATCCATTATTACATTCAACTAGTGATCGAAATAATAAACAAACGAATAGTGATGCCACTGTTGTTGAAAATGAGAATCCCAGAACAGTTGTCAATTTACATGCAGGTACTCAAAAGAGTGAAATCTTATTTCAAATAATACCAGTGAAGTTATGTGGGCCCAAGGGATGTATCTCAATCTACGCATTTATAGACGACGGAGCTGATGCCACCATGCTAGAATGGGATATTGGTAAAGAAATTGGTTTAAATGGTAAACAAGAAACATTGAAATTGCAATGGTTAAATGAACATTGTAGTAGTGAGCAAACTGAAATTGTAGCTCTGTCTATTAGTGGCCTACAAGAAGAAAATATAAAATATGGAATTTCAGAAGTGTATTTGGTTAAAAATCTGGAGTTACCAACACAATCATTTAATTTAAATGACATTAATTATCATAGTCATCTAAATGACCTCCCTATTACCTCCTATGGCAAAATCAAACCACAAATGATTATTAGTTTAACACATGCATTTTTGACGGTACCAGTAAACATACCCATATGCCTGAAGACAAGACTTGGATGGGTAGTTTATGGTCCAAATGGCATGGAAAAGCAGTGAGTGGTAAAAAGTGTATTTCATTCAAGACGACAAGATATAGAAATGAAGGAGATGATGCGTCAATATTTCGAGGTCGAATCGTGTATGGTAAAACTTAATGTCAAACCTGTTAAGCCTGAAAGTGAGATAAGAGCCTTAAATATTTTGAAGTCGACAACAAAATTTTGTGATGGCCGTTATGAGTGTGGACTTTTATGGAAAAATGATACTCAGTCACTGCCTGATAGTTATGCTCAATCTTTAAGACGTCTTTGTATGATTGAGAAAAAATTTGGTATAGACCCACAATTTGAAATTAAATATAGAACAAAAATGCAGCATCTTTTTGAAAAAGGATATGCACGACGACTTAGTCCCACAGAGGAGAAAACTACTTTACCCAAAACGTTCTTTTTACCACACTTCGCAGTTTTTAATCCCGTTAAGGATAGTTTGGTATTTGATGCAGCGGCGAAGATTGACGGTGTTTCTTTAAATGATTTTCTGTTACCAGGTCCAGACCTAAACCAACCATTAACCAGTGTTTTGTTTAAATTTCGAGAACACCCTATTGCAGTTTGTGGTGACAAAGGAAATGTTCTTGCAGGTGGCAATTCAGAAAGAAGACCAAGAATCCCAACGTTTTTTATATAGATAGAACATCAACCAACCTGTTGGGCAGTACGTCATGACAAGAGTCATTTTTGGAGCCAATTGCTCACCAACAATTGCACAATATGTGACAAACTTAAATGCTGAACAGCCCCAGAGCCGTAGAAGCCATAATTAAACATCACTATGTAGACGATTATGCAGATTGCTTTGCGTCTGCAAATGAAGCTCTGAATATGGTTAACGACGTTATAAAAATACACAATGCAGCAGGGTTTGAAATGCATAAGTTAGTATCCAACTCAAAAGAAATTAACGCGTACTTTGGTAACCATACCGTAGATAATATTAACGTGACATCTGGTAACATTGAAAATATTTTGGGAATGCAGTGGTCAGCTGTTAAGGATGAATTTGTTTTTGATATTAAATTTAAACGAGTTTCTGCCGATATTATTGAAAACAAACGCACACCTACAAAAAGAGAAGTTTTAAGACTTATTATGTCCGTTTTCGATCCATTTGGGTTTTTAAGTAATTTTACTATTACGGGAAAAATATTCATGCAGTCGCTATGGAGATGTGGCTTGGAATGGGACGAGGAAATACCAGAGGCTTTACGTGATCGTTGGAAATCTTGGACTACAGGGTTGAAAAAGGTAAGGGAATTTAGCATTCCAAGATGTTATTTTTATAATTTGTGTGACCAAAACATAACTTTACATTTATTTTGTGATGCAAGTGAAAAAGCAATGGCTACAGTGGCGTATTGGAGATACGATACTTCCGATGGACCCAACTTTCATTCGTATCTGGTAAAACCAACTGTGCACCTACTAAGTTCATGTCTATCCCGAGGCTGGAGTTGCAAGCGGCTGTAATGGCTATTCGGTTAAAAAATGCCATCGTAGAACACCATAATATTCAACCTTTTCAATTTTATTTTTGGACTGACTCAAGTACGGTCATAAAATGGCTAAAGTCTGAACACCGCCGCTACAAACAGTTTGTCGCTAATAGAGTAGCTGAAATTTTGGAATCATCAGAAGAAAAGCAGTGGCGTTGGGTGCCTGGTGAAATGAATCCAGCTGATGACGGCACTCGGCCGAGTTTACAGTATGACCCTGATAACCGATGGAAAAATGGTCCTGAATTTGTATGTCGACCCTCTGAATTGTGGCCCTCCAATTGTAAACCGCTAGATGCTTCTAATGATGAGGAAGAACTTCGTAGCACCCATTATGCATTTTCCACACGTGTCGTAAATATTATATTCGATGTGAAACGTTTCTCAAAATACAAAAAGTTTATAAGACACATTGGACGGATTTTTCGTTATCTAAACAATTTAAAGTTAAAATATAAAAAACTAACTTTAATGAGTGGTGACTTAACAGTTGAGGAAGAAGATCAAGCTGAACGTTATATAATTCGGTCAATACAACAAACAGAATTTGCCGACGAGTATTCTTCTCTGTCAAGAAATGAACCCATATCGCCAAAAAGTTCCATAATAACGCTCAATCCTTATATCGACGAATTTGACATTCTTAGATGTGGTGGAAGAATAGACAATGCTCCATTTATATCACCCTTTACGAAAAGGCCGTACATTCTTCCAAACGACAATCGAGTAACACATCTATTAGTTCAGTGGTATCACCAACGACAAAAACACATCAACGATGGCACTGTGATATGTGAAATACGTCTGAAATATTGGATTCCGTCTATACGAGTTATTTTAAATAAATATAAATGCAAACCATGCCAACCCATTATGGGTCCCCTACCTAAAGATCGTTTAAGTGCCTTTGTTCGACCATTCTCTTATACGGGATTGGATTACTTTGGTCCAGTGTTAGTTTCTGTCCGCCGTAGCCAAGAGAAGCGGTGGGTAGCGTTATTTACGTGTTTAACAACCCGTGCCGTCCACTTAGAGGTGGCAATGAACTTGTCGAGTGATTCGTGCCTACTTTGTATCAGAAATTTTATAAATCGGCGGGGAGTACCTGTTTTAATTAGAAGTGACAATGGCACTAATTTTGTTGGTATCACGAAAGAGCTTGGATGTGAAGAAAATTTCATCGATCACAAAAAAATAGACGCTGATTTAAAACCCCTTGGCATTAAATGGAAGTTCAACACCCCCTCTGACCCTAGTGCTGGTGGTTGTTGGGAACGACTTGTGCAGTCCGTGAAAAAGGCCCTATATGCCACTTTAAAAGAACAAACTGTACGCCCAGAAACGCTATACAGCCTATTAGTTGAATGTGAAAACATAGTGAACTGTAGACCACTAACACATTTGCCAGTCACACCAGATGAACCAGAACCGTTGACTCCGAATCACTTTTTATTGGGATGTTCCAATCCAACGCAGACTCCGGGACCCTTTAATCCAAAATATTGCTCCTTAAGAAAACAGTGGAGAAATTTGCAAAATTTAAAAAATTGTTTGTGGAAACGTTGGGTGTTGGAGTATCTTCCCGATTTAACACGTAAAACAAAATGGTGTCGATCTACAAAGCCCTTAGCAACGGGATCGTTGGTCCTTATTTGTGAAACCGATCAAGCCAGGTCAAAATGGAGAAGAGGACGCATCCACAAATTATTTGTTGGTAAAGATGGGGTAGCAAGACTTGCCGAAGTAAATACTGCCAATGGACTGTTGCGCCGTCCCGTTTCAAAACTGGACGTATTAGACGTGGATAATGTTGGTGAATTAGACATTATGGGGTCCATTCACGGGGGCGGGGATGTTGATGACGCCGATAAAACGGTTTAATGGTGAATTCTATTTTGCACATAAAAAATTCCCCTTTTTAATGTTTGCCGCATTTGCCAACACTATTATTTATCTGTCAAAAAGTAACGTTCGCCATTTTCAATTTATATAAAAAGGAACCATTATAGTTTTGTCGTCAACAAGTGTAGTCGTCCAACAACAAGTAATTATTTTATTTTAATGTACTTTGATTTATTTTATTAATTAATTTGTATCAATTTGTTATTTTATAGAGAATAAATTCTCCTTTCACCTTATAATTTTGTCAACCTTTTATGTTAGTGGAAATAAATTTTCATTACTAACTTCAAGACGACCTGAGTTTTTATTTTTTCAAGAGACGACAGACGTATATAAGACCATAGTAAGTTGGACAAGGGCTGAGATATAAGCAAAAAACCAAAAAACAATGTAATTTGTTATTGTTTTCAATGACGTCATGCAAATATATGTATAACAAGTAAGAGAGCTATATTCGGCTGTGCCGAATCTTAAATACCCTTCACCAAATTATACTTTAAAATAAAAATTTTAAATATTTTTAGGTAAACAAAAATTAAATTTAATTTTTCCAATTTTTAGTTTTTTTTTCGAAATTGTTTTTTAAACTTAGTGAAAAAACCAATTCGGGTTAAAAAATATTTTTTCGATTTTGACCCATTGTAGGTCCAACTTACTATGGTCTTATATACGTCGTTGCAGAGGTCTTTGAAATATCTATCGTTAGATATCCATATTGTCTATATTAATGACTTAGTAATACAGATATAGGTCAAAAATATATCTCAGACATTTGTGGACCGATTTCTTCGGAAAGTCGATTTCAACCCACAGATATCGACTCCGCTATCTATAACGATCCTGAATATACTATATACTTTGTGGGGTCGCAAATGAAAAATGTAGAAAATACAAACGGAATGACAAACTTATATATACCCTTGCCACTCATGGTGAAGGGTATAATAATTTTCTTTCGAAAATCTTATATATATTTTCTGTTGAAAATCTTGAGTGTAACATTTTTCTCTAGGAAATAAAATAATTTTCTATAGAAAATCTTGTCTATAACTTATTTTCTCTAGAATAGGACATCTTGTGTATAACTTATTTTCTGTAGAATAGGACATCTTGTGTATAACAATATTTTCTGTAGAAAATCTTGTGTATAACAATATTTTCTGTAGAAAATCTTGTGTATAACAATATTTTCTGTAGAAAATCTTGTGTATAACAATATTTTCTATAGAAAATCTTGTGTATAACAATATTTTCTATAGAAAATCTTGTGTATAACAATATTTTCTATAGAAAATCTTGTGTATAACAATATTTTCTATAGAAAATCTTGTGTATACAATATTTTCTATAGAAAATCTTGTGTATAACAATATTTTCTATAGAAAATCTTGTGTATAACAATATTTTCTATAGAAAATCTTGTGTATAACAATATTTTCTATAGAAAATCTTGTGTATAACAATATTTTCTATAGAAAATCTTGTGTATAACAATATTTTCTATAGAAAATCTTGTGTATAACAATATTTTCTATAGAAAATCTTGTGTATAACAATATTTTCTATAGTAAATCTTGTGTATAACAATATTTTCTATAGAAAATCTTGTGTATAACAATATTTTCTATAGAAAATCTTGTGTATAACAATATTTTCTATAGAAAATCTTGTGTATAACAATATTTTCTATAGAAAATCTTGTGTATAACAATATTTTCTATAGAAAATCTTGTGTATAACAATATTTTCTATAGAAAATCTTGTGTATAACAATATTTTCTATAGTAAATCTTGTGTATAACAATATTTTCTATAGTAAATCTTGTGTATAACAATATTTTCTATAGAAAATCTTGTGTATAACAATATTTTCTATAGAAAATCTTGTGTATAACAATATTTTCTATAGAAAATCTTGTGTATAACAATATTTTCTATAGAAAATCTTGTGTATAACAATATTTTCTATAGAAAATCTTGTGTATAACAATATTTTCTATAGAAAATCTTGTGTATAACAATATTTTCTATAGAAAATCTTGTGTATAACAATATTTTCTATAGAAAATCTTGTGTATAACAATATTTTCTATAGAAAATCTTGTGTATAACAATATTTTCTATAGAAAATCTTGTGTATAACAATATTTTCTATAGAAAATCTTGTGTATAACAATATTTTCTATAGAAAATCTTGTGTATAACAATATTTTCTATAGAAAATCTTGTGTATAACAATATTTTCTATAGAAAATCTTGTGTATAACAATATTTTCTATAGAAAATCTTGTGTATAACAATATTTTCTATAGAAAATCTTGTGTATAACAATATTTTCTATAGTAAATCTTGTGTATAACAATATTTTCTATAGAAAATCTTGTGTATAACAATATTTTCTATAGTAAATCTTGTGTATAACAATATTTTCTATAGAAAATCTTGTGTATAACAATATTTTCTATAGAAAATCTTGTGTATAACAATATTTTCTATAGAAAATCTTGTGTATAAAGTGTCTCCAGCACTAAATTCACATAAATTATCTCAGTTTGATTACATATGTATATGTACGAATTGGGTTTTGTAATTTTAAGCTAGGTACTCTGTTCAAATTTTCGTGCGAAATACTGTCAAACTCCATATAAAATATTTGGAATGAAATATATGCGAAATAATTTCGCAAAAGCAGTACTCTGTTTTTATTGTGGAAATCAATCTCCCCATTTAGTGAATGAATTTGGGGACTATCATTTTGAAATTATCGGTTTAACTAATCTTGTGTATAACAATATTTTCTATAGTAAATCTTGTGTATAACAATATTTTCTATAGAAAATCTTGTGTATAACAATATTTTCTATAGAAAATCTTGTGTATAACAATATTTTCTATAGAAAATCTTGTGTATAACAATATTTTCTATAGAAAATCTTGTGTATAACAATATTTTCTATAGAAAATCTTGTGTATAACAATATTTTCTATAGAAAATCTTGTGTATAACAATATTTTCTATAGAAAATCTTGTGTATAACAATATTTTCTATAGAAAATCTTGTGTATAACAATATTTTCTATAGAAAATCTTGTGTATAACAATATTTTCTATAGAAAATCTTGTGTATAACAATATTTTCTATAGAAAATCTTGTGTATAACAATATTTTCTATAGAAAATCTTGTGTATAACAATATTTTCTATAGAAAATCTTGTGTATAACAATATCTTCTATAGTAAATCTTGTGTATAACAATATTTTCTATAGAAAATCTTGTGTATAACAATATTTTCTATAGAAAATCTTGTGTATAACAATATTTTCTATAGAAAATCTTGTGTATAACAATATTTTCTATAGAAAATCTTGTGTATAACAATATTTTCTATAGAAAATCTTGTGTATAACAATATTTTCTATAGAAAATCTTGTGTATAACAATATTTTCTATAGAAAATCTTGTGTATAACAATATTTTCTATAGAAAATCTTGTGTATAACAATAATTAATATACCTTGCTTTCATGGTTAAAAACGGCTAAACAAAATAGAATAACAATATGGGAGTCAAGGCGAATTGTTTAGACAAGTGAACTGTCCATTCACTTGTGGTTGTTGTGGCGAAAAATACAACAAACCCACGCGTCACCTTCTTTAGATTCGCCTTGATGGGAGTGGTTGCGTTGCTCAATTATTTGTTGACAATAGCAACAAACAACAACAAAAATTAAATAAGCGCAAACGCAACGTGCTCAAACAACGTGGTTGTTGTTTTTATACAATATGTGTTCTGTGCAGTGTTACCATATGTCAAGTTTTCGCTTTTTTTCAAGGTTGAGACGCAACAAGTTTTATTTTTTAAAAAAAAAGTTTTTTTTGGAAAATTGATATCAATTAGTTAAACCGATAATTTCAAAATGATAGTCCCCAAATTCATTCACTAAATGGGGAGATTGATTTGAATATATTGAAAGTGTCTCCAGCACTAAATTCACATAAATTATCTCAGTTTGATTACATATGTATATGTACGAATTGGGTTTTGTAATTTTAAGCTAGGTACTCTGTTCAAATTTTCGTGCGAAATACTGTCAAACTCCATATAAAATATTTGGAATGAAATATATGCGAAATAATTTCGCAAAAGCAGTACTCTGTTTTTATTGTGGAAAACATGTGAAATAAATCTGACAACCTTATTTTTCCACACCAAATAACATACGCAGCAAAGTAAATTAATAAAGTAGCGACAGTAGTACAACAAATACAACATTTACAAAAACCACAAGCAATTTTGTTTTTGGTTTAAGGTCTGAGCTGTCAAAGTTGCCTGTTGTTGTTTTTGCTTTTGGGCTTGTTGTATTTTTCGCCACAACAACCACAAGTGAATTGACAGTTCAGACTGAATAAAAAAAATAGTCAGCTGTTCTACTGAGTCTACTTTATTAATTTACTTTGATACGCAGCACTTCTTTCGCACGAAATTAAAACCAACAGCTAGCTGTCAAAAAGCATGTAAAATTTTTCGCATGAAAAAACCATAATTTTTCGCAAATATGAACAGAGTACTAGGCTTTAGTATGTACTTAAAAAGTTTTTTTTGTTGAAAAAAAATGTTTTTTTTAGAAATAAAAAGTTTTCTTCAAAAAATATATCGCAACACTGGTTCTGTGTACGCGTGAGAGAGTTGCACTTTTGAGAACACATTATAAAATGCTCTCTCTATTTTCTTAGTCAACAGTGTTGCCACAACCTCAAAATATTTATAACCAAGTTTGTTTAAAAAAATAACCAAAATGCTAAAAAAAATAACCAAACAAATTTATTGGAAACGTCATGTTTTTAACTTTTGTATATCACGTAAATAAAAAACTCAAATTTCTATTGCTGCAGTTAGATATAAATTACCTAAAGAATTAATTTATAATAAAAATGTTTTTTAGGATGTAAAATTTCGGGGTATTATCCAAATATTTCATTACATTTTTAATTCATTTTTCATTTTAATTAAAAACTATGTTCACTTGAATGTGAAGTGTTAAATTTTTATTTTTTTTATCGTTTTCGGAATATAACATTTTAGTGAGAATAAAGCTAAAAGAGTCAAATTTCAACATTCTTGAAATATCAGACAAATATTCCAAAACATACACCAGAATTATTATACTCAAAAGAAACATATGTTTACGTAGACCAGTTTAACCTTCGCTTTACCAATACCCACCCGGGTGACCACATCGTTTTTATTGGATTAATATTTTTTTAAATTTTGTTTCGATTTAAATGAAATTTGTATTCACTGAACAAATTTTAGAGTTCTATAGAATTTAATAGAAACATTTTAAACTTTTTATAAGGTTTTTAAATTTTTTAAAATTTCGTTCGTCGCATATATTTATAGAAGTGTAGTGTCACCCGGGTGGGTATTGGTAAACCATGAACATAAAAAACCTTTGGTAAAGCGAAGGTTAATGCTAAAAAATTTTCATATTCTAAGACCCCTTTCACACTAGGCAATTTAGTTGCGCAAATTTTCTTCTCCTTAACCCGACATTACCTCTGACATCTACAAACACAAGAGACTTGCGCAACTAAATTACCTAGTGTGAAAGGGGTCTAGCTGCATTACCCAAAATTTATAAGAAAAATGCCAAAAAATAGGTTATGTAAGTAATGTGAATATAAAAACCGTGATATTTCGAAAACGCGAGCTGACTGGAAAAAATACATGTTTAACATTGTACTGAGGGTTCATCAACTCGTACAAAACGTAGTTGAAATTTCCGTCACCAAAAATTTCTTTTCCCCTGTGTAATTAAACCAATATTGTGAACTCATTTACATCCCTAAATCACAAAAATCGTAAATATCTTTTAAAATAATTATTCGTTCTCATAAGGATTAACACAAACCGATGTAAAAACTTTTTTTGGAGTACACCTTATATTGGTGTATAAATACGATATCGTTATAATATAAAAATAACCAAAATGAAAAAAAATAAATACACATCTACACATCAGGAAAAAAAATAACCAATTTTGGTTATAAATAACTAAAACGGCAACACTGTTAGTGAATAAGATTCAAGGCGAATTTATATACCAGGGACCTATTTCACTAAGCTACAAGTTCACAATTACAAGTGTTTTTGCCTGTAAAATTGTGAACTTGTGAATAATTGTGCTTCATCAAAACACAATTACAAGTTTGTAGCTACAAGCGAATTTTACAAGTCACAAGTCTACAAGTCATACTTCTACAAGTGGTTTTGTTTCACTAAACTAAATTTGCACTTGTACACTTGTAGAATTGTAGAAAAAAAGCTTAGGGTCGACGGAGACCCTCAGAAAAATTTTACAAGTTACAAGTAAATGATAAATTGAAATAAAATATGATTTTTAACTAATTTTTAATAAAAATTAATTAAAATAAACACAAAAACAAAAAATTTTAATATTAATTAGGATTTGGTTACCTTAAAAAAAGTCAAGATTTTTTTGCTAAATATGGGACCATTTATCGAAATAATCGAAAATCTGGGCTTATAAAAAACACGAGTTAGGGCCTTTCTATATTAAAGTAACGGTTTATTTATTTTTTTGAAAAGGTTTCATATATACAGAAGTCGTGCCACCTAATTTTAAGGCGATTGGTGTAGGATATCATATGGTCGAGCTTGACCGACTATTTTTTTTAGCCACTTTGGAAATCTAAACATATATAGACAATTATAAATTAA
The DNA here is from genome assembly GCF_958450345.1 of Calliphora vicina. Taxonomy (NCBI): domain Eukaryota; kingdom Metazoa; phylum Arthropoda; class Insecta; order Diptera; family Calliphoridae; genus Calliphora; species Calliphora vicina. The sequence goes on from NC_088782.1 coordinate 89,388,752, forward strand.
TACCCATAATTGCAAAAGTATTTATTTTTGTCAGTCCCCGCACATTTTCGATAGATTGGGTCTAAAAATTATTGAAATATGTTATATTGCGTTTTTATAGGATATTTTAGAATTTTGAGTAATAATAAATAAGAACTTTAAAATTAATATCACAATATATATGTACAAGAACTTGTAATTGTAGTTTACAAGTGAAAAAAGCTACAAGTGTTGTGAAAATTTTAATGAACCACAATTCATCAGCACTTGTAAGAATTAGACTTGTAATTGTAACTTGTAGAATTGCAGTTTAGTGAAATAGGCGATTCACTAACTTTTAACACTTTAGCAGGTGTTAACTTTAACCACACATTCAGATGTTTGCACTAACCACTTTGTGATTCACTAACTTATTTTTAACCATGGTAAACAGTTTTATATTTCTGTGTTTTCAAATTGATATTACGTGGCAACTCTGCCAAGCGAAATGTAAAAATAGGAGAAAAGAACAAAGAAGAATAGAAAAAAAACAAAACAAATAACTTTTTTGTAAAATTTTGTTGCCATTCTAAAATAAAATGATTTTAGAATGGCTAGTACTTCCACTAAAAGAAGCCCAGCGTCTGCCGAGCAGCTAAGTCACGTGGTTGACTTCATGATAAACAATCCGGGACTTGCTGGCGGCAAATTTAAAAAGCTCCGCGGAAAATTGGTGTGTGACAAGAAGTGGAGCGAATTGTCGAATGCCCCTAATTGTCTTGGCGGGGCGGTCAAAGCGGTCAACCAGTGGCAGGCTCATTATCAAATAAATTGTAGGCTATATACTTCGAAGCCATTATATTACACGATTATAACGATAAACACTTTTCTAAACTGATTAAACCACACCAAAAATGCTGGTGTTAATAAACGACAATTTGTTTTGCTAAAAATAACAGCTGACTGAAACAGATGTATTTAAACGCCAGCAGATATCGTTTAAGGTGTTAGTGAATAACAAAATGGTTAATTTTGTGGTTAACATTTTTAAACGAAACAATTCTGGTTTAAAAAGCATAGTGAATCGCACTACATGTGGTGTTGATAGCACAGCTGATTAATGTGTGTTGGTTTCATTGCCTTGCGTATTTTGTTTTTTCTTTTGGTGTTTTGTTTCGTTTGGCATTGTTGTTGTTTTTTGTGTTCTTGATAAATTTAGGATGCTGTACGCTGAAAGTGGGCAATGTACATTAGAGTGCTCCAAGATTGTATGGACGAAAAAAACTTTCTAGGTACAGGCCGTCCCCCCCTCTAGAATTGTTCTATGTATTGTAGAAACACATTGTGTAAAATATTAGGATGATAGGATAACGTTAACTGGTGGCGCAACGACGCTGAAGTTTTGAGGTGCATTTACAATGGGAAAATATGCAATTTTTTAAGTTTTTGTAAAAATTTTGCCATTAAATAATGACTTTTACAATTTAATTTAAAAGAATCGAAATGTGTACGTAATTGTCGTTATAATAAGATATAAAAGACAAAAATTGGTGAAAAAATGTTAAAGTTATTAAAAAATCGCCAGGCCATTAACGTGTCTCAGGCCACTAGAACAAGAAATTTATGAACAAAATTAACATATTTTGAGAAATATTAAAATAAAAGCTTATTTTTACTTAAAATATATCCATATTTACTTGTATATGAGTTTTTGTCCTCGTAGGATACCGTTAACCTATTCGCAGGTATGACCAAAAAAATTAAATTTTTTTAACGGCAGTTTCAAAACTCCAATTTCAAATTTTTAAAAATTTTGTTAAACAAATTTCAGAATTTTTTGATCATCACATGGGGATTTATTGACAACATAATAGGGAATAAAAATGTGAAAAAAGTATGTCAATACCTCCTATAGTTTTTCCGTACCTGCGATATAAATTTTGCGATTTTCGAGAAAAAATAATTTTTTGGCCATATTTTGGGGAATGACCAAAATTTCCTTACTGTAATGATTTTTAAGTAAAAGCTATTCAGAATAATATAGTCCAGGTAATTTTAAATATAGTCTGAAATTTTTACTAAAATCGGAAAACTTTAACCCTTAAATCGTGAAGGTCAAAGGTCAAATTTTTCAATATTTGGAATTTCTCATGGAAAGATAGCGAAATATTATATATTTTTGGGCCGATTTTGATGAAACTTAAGAAAAATATAAAGTGAAGTCTAGTATTCACAATAACAGTACAAAAATGGAATCTTTCGAAAAAAAAAAATTTAATAAAATATTTTTGATTTTTTTTTTTTTAAATCAAAAATATTTTTGACTTTTTTTTCAAAATGGGCCCTTTTTATTTTTTTTTATATCCCACTCGCTTAGTGGGATGCGAGTGGGATATCTATCAAAAAAAATATTTTGTAACTCAAGATTTAAAATTTTTGATTTTTTTGCAAAATCAAAAACTTTGTTGACTTTTTTTAAAAAAATGGACCCATTTTTTAATTTTTTTTTTGCTCAGAAGAAAGCTTATGTGTTTTCCTTTAACACCCTTTTTGTCGCTTAGTGGGATATCTATAAAAAAAATGTTTTGTAACTCAAGACATACAATTTTTTACTTTTTTTTGAAAAATCAAAAACCTTTTTGACTTTTTTTTTCCAAAATGGACTCTTTTTTTATTAATTTTTTTTTTCTCAAAAGAAAGCTTAGGTCTTTTCCTTTAAAACCTTTTTGGTCGCTTAGTGGGATGCGAGTGGGATATCTATGAAAATAAATGTTTTGTAACTCAAGACAAATGTTTTTAAATTGATTTTTTTTCATATTTGTGTGTAAGTGTTTCTAAAACCTTAAAAATAAAAACCACAACAACTGACCGATAATAGCCACCCCCAAAATTTGTCTGAGTTTTGTATCTTGCGGCTTTTTTAGTCAATCCTAAAGGTAGTTTTCAGCGCACGTGATTTTCATTGTTAAAATATCAGGTGCCCCAGAAACAAATTTTTGGAATCAAGTGGAAATATTTTATGGCCCTTCTCCGAAGTACCAGTTTATTTATTATTTTATGACATTTGACTTTAAGAAGTGGGTGGAGAGGTAGAAGTTGACAGGTAGGTTATTTATATGGTGGTTTATTTTTATTATTATTTGTAACATTTGGTTAAACTAGGTACTTTAGTATGTAAGCCCTTCTTGACCCTAATAAAAGATTTTAGACTCATTCATTAAAACTAACTACCTATATGATCTTAAAAAACTATTTATTGTCATTCTGAAGACATACGGAAATCAGTTTTTTAGAAACAGCGTTAAAGTTAAGACGTGTGTTATTTACATAAATACTTACAAAATTCAAAATGTCTACGACTTCTAAAAAGGCTAAGGTTGAAAATGAAATTTATTCGTCTTTTTGTTTTAATCCCTTTAACAAAATGAAGCACAGATCATCAGATATGCGAAATATTTCCGACGGCTTATTAAAAAAATTCCCTACGCTGTCAAAACGATTGAAAATTTGTGGATCATGCAGGAAAGAGCTCGGAAAGTTGAACGAATTACCGAATTTGAATAGTAATGAGCCTTGCGTTGAAGTTATTCCAGATGAAGACAAAAGTAATTCCGAGAATGAAGACAGAACTGTTGATGATGATGGTTATTCTAACTTTTCAAATTCAACGAATGAGTGTCGAAACCAATACCATAAGGTACGAATCGATGGCAAGAAAGTTCAAATGCAGAAGAGAATGGTTCTCTGTAACCTGAATGAATTATTCGCAACATTTCAATCTGAATACGAGGATGTCAAAATTGGATTCACAAAATTTACACAACTGAGGCCAAAACATTGCGTTTTGGCAGGAAGCAGCGGAACTCACACAGTATGTGTTTGTATTTACCATGAAAATGTTAAATTGATGTTGAAGGAAATCAACTTAAATTACTTAAAAGATGATTCATCAGAAGATTTACACCATTACCGCGATTGCCTTAAATTGACTATGTGCCCTAATGCTACAACTTCTTGCCACTTAGGTGAATGTTCGAATTGCCCGGAAACCGCATCCATCAAAGAAAATGTGATGGTATTGGAGCAAACCTCAAAAGAAATGCAGCGAAGTATAGCCTCCAGTGCTCTCATCAAGATCGCATCTTAGATGCGACTGCTTTATTCCATTGGGCAAAGAATTATTGTAAAGAAACTAAAATAGTTTTTAGTAGCAAACAGGATCATGAGGAAACATTGAAAACACTAAAGAGCAGATTCGATGCTGCGGTAACAATCGATGGCACTGCTCAATACCATGCTTTCATACCGCTTGTCGATGGAAGACTCAAATTAAAAAAAGTTTTCTGCATCTACTCAATGCGATTTCTTTCCAAAGCCAAAAAAGAAGCCAGCAGCGAAATCAGTAGCTGAATCTAATAACGCCAAGAAAGGATTGACAAAAAAAAAGCAGCTAATAAAGGTGACAAATAAGGAGGATAAAGTATGGATATTTGAAAATTTAAAAACTTCATAAATTAAGTGTAAAAATAGTTATTATATAAATTGATCTATTGTGATTAAGATTAAATTTTACTAAATTATTCATCTTTTTATTATTATTATTATATATTAAATTAATTATTATTACAAATAAATAACAAAATTAAATTATTCAACATTTCCATAGAAAAAAAGTGATTTTTATTCCTGAGGTTAACATATTATGGGTATTACAGTATCGAGGCTATGAAATTTTAGTTGGGTATGTTACATACCATCGGAAAGGCTAATGTGTCTAGTTTCTCTGCGTAAGTTTAATTTTTAAGGTTTACACACAAATATGAAAAAAATTAAAATAGTGCAAATTTAAAAACCTTTGTCTTGAGTTACAAAACATTTATTTTGATAGATATCCCACTCGCATCCCACTAAGCGACCAAAAAGGTTTTAAAGGAAAAGACCTAAGCTTTCTTTTGAGAAAAAAAATTAATAAAAAAAGAGTCCATTTTGGAAAAAAAAAGTCAACAAAGTTTTTGATTTTGCAAAAAAATTCAAAAATTTTAAATCTTGAGTTACAAAATATTTTTTTTGATGGATATCCCACTCGCATCCCACTAAGCGACCTAAGCTTTCTTAAAAAAAAATAAAAAGGGCCCATTTTGAAAAAAAAATCAAAAATATTTTTGATTTAAAAAAAAAAATCAAAAATATTTTATTAAATTTTTTTAATTTTTTTTTTCGAAAGATTGCATAAATAGCTATCTAAACTATTTGGGACACGTTTTGCTATGAACAATAGGTAATAAGTTATATGGATAAAAAAAAACACCTGTTTGGCCAAAATGTCAAATTTTGACCTCCTATAACTCAGAGAGTTCTTGACCGATCTTGTTGAAAAATGGTGTCCGAATTACTATCCAATAGAACTAACATTGGTGCAAATTTCATCGCGATCGGAAGACATCGATTTCAAAAGTTGGTTCACTTGACGTGAAATGCCCCATATACAATTATAAAAAATAATAATGCATCCACAACAAAGGTGAAGGGTATATAAGATTCGGCATAGCCGAATATAGCACTCTTACTAGTTTTTTTACTCAAAATGCAAAAATATCATATAAAAACGCAATATAACATATTTCAATAATATTTCTTATATAAAAAATATTTTTTAACCCGAATTTTTTTTCAAAAAAAAAATTAAAAAACCAAAAATTTTTTTTTTAAATTTAAAAAACAAAAATTTTTTTTTTAAAATTTTAAAAAAAAAAAAATTAAAATAACAATTCGAAAAATATTTTTTTTCCAAAAAATTAAAAAAACAACTTTGGAAAAAAAAATTTTGTTTACCTAAAAAAATTTAAAACTAATAAAAATAAGATTCGGCATAGCCGAATATAGCTCTCTTACTTGTCTATACCCAATCTATCGGAAAATGTGCGGGGACTGATAAAAATAAATACTTTTGCAATTTTGGTTACTAATTTAGAATTGTCTATATATGTTTAGATTTCCAAAGTGGCTATTCCCAAAGGCAAAAAAAAACCAGTAAGAAAGTATAGTCTGTGAAGCCCGACCATATGATACCCTAAATCAATCGCCTTAAAATTAGGTGGCATAACTCCTATTTAATAGTAAACAAAATAAATAAATCGTTACTTTAATATAGAAAGCCCAGATTTTTGATTATTTCGATAAATGGTCCAATCATATATCATATTTAACAAAAATATTCGGCTTAAAAAAAAACACGAGTTAGGGCCTTTCTATATTAAGGTAACCAAATGCTAATTAATATTAAAAATTTTGGATTTTGTGTTTATTTTAACTAATTTTTATTAAAAAATAGTTAAAAATCAAATTTTATTTAAATTTGTCATTCACTTGTAACTTGTAAAAATTTTTCTGGGGGTCTCCGTCGACCCTAAGCTACAATTCTACACGTTTACAAGTGCAAATTTAGTTTAGTGAAACAAAACCACTTGTAGAAGTATGACTTGTAGACTTGTGACTTGTAAAATGCACTTGTAGCTACAAACTTGTAATTGTATTTTGATGAAACGCAATTATTCACAAGTTCACAATTTTACAGGCAAAAACTCTTGTAATTGTGAACTTGTAGCTTAGTGAAATAGGCCCCTGGTATATAAATTCGCATTGCTGAAGATTGACAAAAAAAACACATACATACATACCCTGCGGTTCATTGCACTAGTTCCGCTACGTCGAATTCGTTGGCCACTAAGAACTACTACTAGTGAATTTTCAACCCACTCGCAATGTTATTGACTGGTGAATTTAACACGGGGATGTCATTGCAAGTGGCCGATTGGCACACTCTGCATAACACTTCACTATTAAATTCAATAGTGAAAATACTCCAGCATTTGAGAAAAAAAAAAAAAAATTTCTGAGAGCGGGGTTGAACACATAACCTCTCGTTTTCTAGTCAAATGCTCTAACCCAGTGATGTTCACGCCATACAACAATTGCAAGGCGAATTCATACAAGGTGGTGTCAGTTCTACAAAAACAACGATTGGTCTTAACAAATGTCAAAGAAACAAATTGAAAAATTAAACAAATAAGTATTTAAACTTAATATAGTGTAGATAATTCAATAGTGAGGGCTTTACTTATTTATGTAAACAATAAATATTTTGTTAATAAGCTTAGAATATGTAGATATTTAAACATAAAAACAAGCTTTGACAGTTGTTAGAACCAAAAAGCGAAAAAAAAATTATCAGCTGTTTGACTGACTCCACCTTGTATAAATTCGCCTTGAACAATTGTTTGAAAAATCTACACACATTTGTTATTCTCTTTTAAAGACTTTTGTTCATTCATCGCTGAGCATGCGAAGAAAACACATGTGGCGGACTATCGTCATTTTTTTCAGAAATTTGTTAAGCATTGTTGTTGGTTGTTTTTGTTCGAAGCATAGCAAACACACGCATTTCAATTACAATTGAACACAATAAAACAAAGTCAAAAATAAATACAACATTTAAGGGAATTTCGGACTTACAATGTATATTTTTCATTTCCTTGAAAGTTAAATTACATTAATTTAATAAATTGGTTTTATTTGACAAAAATTCTAAATCTAAACTTTCTTCATTTTGTTATTATTTTAAGTGTTCGACATTATGTTTGCTGGGTAGCTCTCTCACCAATTCATCTTCATTTTTATTTTTGAACATCACTGCTCTAACCACAGAACTCTTATTTGTACTGCTCTTTAATTGTTATTAAGAATAACATGTGAGTCTACTCTCTATTTTTGCATTTTCTACATCAGTGATGTTCAAAAATAAAAATGAAGATGTATTGGTGAGAAGGCTACCCAGCAAACATAATGTCAAACACTTAAAATAAGAACAAAATAAAGAATGTTTAGATTTAGAATTTTTGCCAGATATAAACAATTTATTAAATGAATGTAATTTAAATTTTAAGGATATAAAAGAATATACATTATACGGCCGAAATTCTCTCAATTTTTTTATTTATTTCTGACTTTGTTGTTTTGTGTTCAATTGTAATTGAAACGCGTGTGTTTGCTATGCTTCGTCCAAAAACCAACCAACAACAATGCTTAATGATTTTCTTAAAAAAATGAGACATTTGTTATGCTCTTTAAAGAGAATAATAATATGTGTGTTGTTACTCAGCGCGAAAGCACAATGAAATGAACATCATTGTTCTACATCAGCGAAATGCAATGAGCTCTCAAATGAGCTCTCTTGTTTTTATTTTCACATGTACGATAGCACACACATTGTATAAAAACAGTCAGTCTCGCATGAGCATTGATAGAAGCAGGTTGTGTTACGCTTTTATGCTTGTTTATTTCATTATTTCAGCTATTTCTTTTTGTTTTTGCCAGAGAATAATTCTCAACTCATACAACTACAATATCTAAAAACTGTAGTGGTGTGAGTTTGCATTTCGCTGTTCTACATCATCACTGAGATGAAGTGGTATACTTTAGAAGATTTTATTTTTCATGAATTTATTTTCAAAAACTAAAGACAAATATCTGACTATTGTTTATTACTGAATATGCTGGTGAAATGTAGTGCAAATGATAACCATTTAACTACCACTTTAGCAGCCACATCGAACTAGTTAGTTGTACAAGTAGTAATATAGCTAGTGCAAGGTTTCCAATTGGCACTTTTCAAACTACATACATTAGAGTTGTGTAGCTCATGAATGACCTAGTTCAATTGAGCTATTCACTCAACTGAGCGAAGTGAATCATTCATCATACTGAGCGTTTTCAGATCAGCACTGAGCGTTTTCAACTGAGCGGTTTTGTTTTATGCTCATGTTTCTTTCAGTACTCATGAAAGAGCTGCACAAGCACATTCATTTGTCATCTTCGATGTTTCACATGTTTCACTTTACTCGTCAATTCTGTAACATTCTTTCGCTCACTGGCATTGAAAAGTGAGTGAGTATTGTGTCCTACAAAAATAAAACGACATAGCGGGAAAAAATGATAGGACTTCATGTAGGCCTTCTAAAAGGCATACTTACACATTCTAAAAGATCCGATACTCATTCCACACTGCCTGCTCTTAGAAGGTGTTCAAGAAGACCTATGAATCCCCTACTAATGACAAGTGGTTAAATAAAAATAGACCTATGAATCCCCTACTAATGACAAGTGGTTAAATAAAAATAGTCTACATCAAAAAATAAAATACTCTGCATCTCTTTGATTAACTCTCTTTACAAAATTTACAACAATAAATTGCTTGATGTGACTTCTTATTTATTTTTGTTGTTTTTTAAGTATGTAATCAGAAATTATCATGTTTCAAAAAATTAAACAAACAACTTCATTTTAATTCTTATTTTTATTTTAGATCTTCTAATAAGACTTTAAATAGGTCTTCCATTGTAGACGTTCTATAAAACTTGAAAATGCACGACTATTCACAGGCTATCCTTTGATGCCTTATTCTAATGCTTTTTTTCTCTTTATTAGGCCTTCTCATGTAGCCCTTCTATAAGACTTTGCAGGCTTTGCAGTAGTCCTTCCTTTCTATGCATTCCATATGGCATTCCTCTACATGCCTTTCATTATATCAGTAATAACACGTTTTTTTACAGGCATAAGACCATATAGCAGCCCTGCGAATAGCCCTTCCAAAGTAGACCTTCTAATACCTCTTCCCAATTAGACCTTCTAGAAGCCCTTGCAAAGTTGGCCTTCTCCCAGCCCTCTAACAGCAGCGAGTGTGCAAGGCCTTGGCTCGCAATGACACGCCGTGTAAAATTGAAATGATTTTGCAATGCGGCTAGAAGTCCTTGTGTCTGCAAAAGAAGGCCTTTAGGAAGGCTTCTTTACTGAATCTTTTTCCCGCTGGGTAGGTTTGTTATGTATGTATATGATCGTATGCTGCCGCGTATATATTTTTGCTTTGATATGATACAACGTTTGTATGAACTGTTTCAAGAATTATTAGAGTTATTCAAATTGTTTTTGTTTTCATGAATTTTTATATGTGTGCTATTGAATGAGTGTGAATTTATTTATGGTATGGTGATGCAGAATGAAATAAAGAAAGAGTATTGCAACAGTTTGTAAGTACATATATTTCATAAAATAATAATGAAATAGGGAAATACATAATTGTTATTGTTAAAATAATAATTGTAATTGGAAGTATGTAATTAGTAAAAAAAAATACTATTTCAAAAATACATTAGTGGGATTATATCTACCAAAAACATAATTAAAAAAATACAAAGTACTGATATTCTTAATTAAATTTATATATTGTTATATCATAAAATAATTAAGTTAATGTTGATAATATTTTTATACAAATTGTATCACAAAACTATTTTTCTTTCGTATTTTTAGTACAAATTTTGTTGATATATAAATTGTAAAAGTCAGGTAAAAAATATATTTTGCCAATTGATAACTAACATTATGTAAATGGGAAAACCCCCAAAAAATTGCAACAATATTAATTTTGGTTTAGTTATTGTCACATTTTTATTTCGGATCACAATTGTCAGATCATCAAAATATTTTTCCTTTTTCAAATTCCAGTTAATATCTTGAGTTTTTTGGTAATTTTATTATTTTGTGGTAAAAGAATATCTTATAGTTAGTGAATGTTCTACTTAACAAATATTGTCTAAACATTTGGTTAGCATCGGAAATTAGAAATAATAAAAAATTAACTCTTTTTTTTCCGCAAAAATATTAGTTTAAATAAAATACAATTTGATTTTTTAAAATTTTAATCAATTATTTCACGCATAAATCTCTAATTGTCAAAAGACTGTGTGTTTTTACAACTAAAAATAGAAATAATTGATTTAATTCATTACAAGCAATTCTCAAAATGAAATGGTCATTATACAACATACTGAGCTAATGAGCTAAAAGAGCGACCTAGTTCATTTCAGTGAGCTGAGCTGAAAAGAGCGGTCACTTCACTGAGCTAATAAACCCATCTCTGAGTTCGATCTTGACTGTCATAAGAGACGGATGTATAACGGAGATCTGCATTTTTTCATATTTTTATTGTGTACTTATTTTTTTTCTTTTACGCATTTGTTACTTGCGTAATTTTTAAGTAAAGTTATTGTTTTTTTTTTTTGTAAATTAAGAGAAATAGACTCTTACTAGTATAAAAGAAGAATGAGTGAGCTAAGGGCTCAAAACTCAGAAAAAAATAATAAACTTAACTCATCACAAAATAACAATGTAATAAACGAAAGAAAAAGTGAAATGCAAAACAACATGTCTAGTAAACAATCAAAAAACAACTATTTCGCTATTCTTGATAACGACATTCAATGCAATCAAGAATACTTAAAGAAATTCGAAAGTCATGTACAACAACATGAAAAAGCAACAACGTCACAAAATCCTATACCAAGTGTAGAGAGTGATAAAACTAATGAAACATCAATAAAAAGAAATCAAAACAAAAACAAAAAATTACCACCACTAAATATATTTAACGTAGACCCTAATGAACTTATCGATTTCATCAAAAAGGGTTTACAAATTTCCGAATTTAAAATAAAGGAATTCAACAACCAAAAAACATCATTGTTTGTATCTTCTATAGAAGATTATATCAGAGTAAAGGCTTATTTAGAGAAAACTCAAACTAAATTTTTCACATTTACTCCTAAAATGTTAAAAACAAAAACATATATTTTAAAAGGTCTTGGTGCCAATATCGATACAAATGATATATTTGATGAACTTTGTAAATTTAACAATACAAATTTAAAAGTTCTAAAAGTTAGCCAATTTAAAACTAAAAAATCAATTAGTAACGGACATGACCTTCCAATATATCTAGTTCAAGTAACTAATGAAAGCAAAATCAATGACCTCAAGGCAATTAAAGGTCTGTTTCATAGATGTGTACGCTGGGAACCCCTTAAGAAAACCAACATTCCCCAATGCAGAAAATGTCAAAGCTTCTTCCATAGCGCATCAAATTGTTTTTTGCAACCTAGGTGCGTCAAATGCGACGGAAACCATGAAATTGGTAAATGTGCTCAACAAAATGTTCCTGAAAATGAAAGAGAGAAACTAGTTTGCGTGTTATGTAAAAAATACGGCCATCCCGCATCTTATAGAGGTTGCGAGAAGTACAAGGAGTTACAACAGAGGCTACGTGCAAAAAAACAATCTTTATCGGAAACTAAAAACACAAATAAAACCTTTAATACCAACGCTAATATGAGTTTTGCTCATGTTTTAAAAGTTAACAATGAACAAACTACAAACAATAATAATACTAATCCTATTCAACAAATTCTTCAAGAACTAAATAATTCTATGCAAAATTTATCTGTTCAAATTTTAAATTTAAATAAACAATTACAGATACAAACGTCTAGAATAGACACTATTTTTTCTATGTTAGAACAATAAGTTAGCAAAATGGAGGAAACAATTGTAAAAAACCTCAATATAATCCAAATAAATGTAAATTCCTTAATCAATTTAAGTAGAAGATATGAATTGTGTAATTTTATTAACATACATAAGCCAGATATAGTTTTGTTAAATGAAACTAAACTAAATAGCAAACATAAAATATTTCTTAAAGACTACCAATTACTACGAAAAGATAGATTGAACTCCTCAAGAGGTGGAGGAACAGCGATATTAATAAAAAATGGAATTAAATATAATAGATTCACTAATAACACTGTGAACTCCTTTAAAACTCTGGAGACATGCATTATTAAAATACCCCTTTTATCAAATAAAATGCTCTTTATAGTTTCTGTTTATTACCCATCAGGCAACAACAACACTGATTTCAAAAAAGAATTACATAAACTTTTCCAATCTCTCAATTTACAAAATCCTAACAATTTTTACATAATTTCTGGTGATCTAAATTCCAAACACTCTGACTGGGGAAATTCTTCAAACAACACAAAAGGAAATATTCTCAAAGATTGGTTACAATATAACGAGCTTACTTTTAGATGCAGTTTATATGCTTCCATTTCTCCGTCATATCCTCGATGTGAGTCATACATAGATATATGTTTAGCAGACTCTCGGTTGGCTATACATAGAGAAAATCATACGTTAAACTGCCTTCGAACATTAGATTATGATAGTGATCATAACGCCATAGAAATTTTACTTTTAAACGACAAAATTGATAGCCCTTTAACCTTTTTCAAAGAATATCCAAATGCTAAATATAATTTCAAGAAAACAAATTGGATTAAATTTCGAAACAACATTAAAACTAATCTCATAAACCAAGAACCTATACCAAATAACCAAAACCTTTCTAATTCCGAAATTGATTTTCATTTGTGCAAACTAAATGAAGTTATATTAAACGCTACAGAAAAAACTGTCCCTAAAGTCATTTGTTCAGATTATTTAAACAAATTCGATAATCCTCTCATAAGAAAGCTACAAAATGAAAAAAGTAAAATTCTTCACATAAAAAACATAATAGGTTACAAATTTTACTATCTCCTACGGAAATAAATTTTCTTAAAAACAAATTGAAATTAATTAAAAAAACTTATAAACGATAATATCATATTGTCTGTAAATAACTATTTTAAGGATAAACTTGAAAAAATAGATAGGAAAAATAATGCTTGTATATTTAACGAAGCTAAAAAACAATTTAAAACAAACAATTGTTTAGATATAAATTTCTTGAAGATCAGCCAAAATGATGAAATTTTACTTAAGAATGCAGATATTAAACCTGAAGAAATTGAAAAAGAAAACGACAACTTTATTGTAAGAGATAAATGTCAGGTATTAAACTTAATCGGTTCTTATCTTGAATCTATTCATTCTTATAAAGAAATAGACCATAACAACAATTTTCAGGTTGAAGTTAATGATTGTTTTATCACATTTTTAGGGAATAAAAATGAATTTGAGAACAGCCAATCATCAATTATTCAATCCAATTCAGATAAGAAGGCAAATAATTTGAATGAATTACACGCAGATGGTATCTTTATAACAAATGAAATAATTTTCTATATTTTCAAAAATTTAAAAAATAAATTATCATCAGGTATTGATGGCATACCTAATATTACTTTGAGAAACTTGCCTGATGAAATAATTTTACAATATTGCACTTTATTCAATAATATCATTAATAACTCCTATTTTCCTACAGCTTGGAAAACAGCAAAAGTTATTATTTTACCAAAGAAATATAAGGACATTAGCGATCCGAAAAACATGCGTGCAATAAGTTTACTACCAAATATTAGTAAAGTTTTTGAAATATGTGTAAATAATCTCATTATGAGCCAATGTAGAAAAGAAAATTTAAATAACGATAGACAATTTGGATTTAAATACAAACATTCCACAGGGAATGCAATTAATCTGCTTGTATCAAATGTCAACTGGAATTTAAACAGATATTTATGCACAGGGGCGTGTCTTGTTGATTTTGAAAAAGCGTTTGATAATATTTGGATACCAGGTCTGGTTTACAAATTATTAAAATATAAGTTTCCCTTATACTTAGTTATTCTTATACATAATATGTTAACTAATAAATCATTTAGAGTATATAATAAAAACAATACAAGTTCAAAATCCTTTACTATAGTCAATGGTCTTCAACAAGGTACTGTTAATTCTCCAATTTTATTCAATTTGTACATATATGATCTTCTCCATAAGTTTGACAATATCATTAGTTTTGCCGATGATATTGTTATATATCATGGTGACAACAAAATTCAAAAAATTAATAACAAATTACAACATTATTTTAATATTATAGAGAAATACGCAAAAAATTGTCATATGCAAATTAACATTAATAAATGCGAAACTATCCTTTTTCGTCCTCCAGTAGGAAAATGTAATAGGGACATTAGAAATAATTGGAAAAGCTTTGGTATAAAATCAGAAAATAATATCAAAATTCCAAATAAGCAGATGGTGAAATATTTAGGAATTAATTTAGACAAATTTTTGTACTTTAATGAGCATATTAAATTACAATTAATAAAATCCCGAAATGCTTTTTTTACTTATAAAAAATTATTTTTTTCAAAACATATTAAAGCAGATGTCAAGATTCTCTTATACCAAGCCTTAATACGACCCATCTTAACATACGGTTGTCCAATATGGTTCAATATTTCCCCATCCTATATGGAAAAAATGAGAATTTTCGAAAGAAAATGTTTAAGATCTTGTACTTCACTTTACAGATCACCAAAAAGCAATTTCTTAAAATATAATTCAAATCAGAAACTCTACAATATATCAAAATTGAGCAGAATTGATAACTTTATTATACACCTAATAAGAAATCATATTAAAAAATCCTTTGAGTATCATGAAAATAACCTAATATATGCACCATTCTATACCAGCAATGAATATATAGCTACTACTTTGCGAAACGGTTATGTCCCACCAGAGGCTTTCATCTATCTCGATAGTAAAGGTTATATACAAAATGAAATTGGCGTTCCAATATTTTATCACATATATAGGAGAGCCAATATTAAAGCTATTCACAGCAATCAAATTAATGATGTTAATTCACGATTTGACAAAAGTATTTTCTACGGAGATAAAAACTTAATTCCAAATTTAAATATTAAAAAATATTGGTGGCTTAATAATTAAGTTACACTTTTCTCTTTTACTTATTGACTATTAATAACCTTACAATTATAATTTGGTGAAGATTTTGAAAAAACTTTTGCTTCACATTATATAATAATTATTTAAACCTAACAATACTTATAAGTAAAATATTATACAAAACTATTTAAAAAATATTGTAAATATGTAAATATTAAACGCATTTGAGTGCCAGATTTTGGGACTATATTTGCCAAAAATTTATTTTATTAACTGTTTGTTTATTTGCAGTTTAAGTTAATAATTTTTTTTTGATAAATAAACGAAAAAAAAAAAAATAAACCCATCTCTAACATACATACATACAAATAAAGCTTTGTTTGTTATTATACATATATTTGCATGACGTCATTGAAAACAATAACAAATTACATTGTGTTTTGGTTTTTTGCTTATATCTCAGCCCAGGTCCAACTTACTATGGTCTTATATACGTCGATGCAAAGGTCTTTGAAATATCTAATATCTAGATATGCATATTGTCTATATTAATGACTTAGTAATCCAGATATAGGTCAAAAATAGGTAAAAAATCGAGGTTGTCCTGGTTTTTTCCTTATATCTTAGTCATTTGTTGACCGATTTTCTCGATTTTAAATAGCAACCGAGGACATGGCTATATCGATTCCGCTATCTATAGCGATCCAGAATATATATACTTTATGGGGTCGCAAATGAAAAATGTGGAAATTACAAACGGAATGACAAACTTATATATACCCTTGCCACTCATGGTGAAGGGTATAATAATTTAAAATGATAAATCATATAAAAACTCAAAACGCAACTGACAAAACAAAAGCACCCTCTTATAAGATGTTTAAAAATTTGACTCGGTACTGCATATTTGCAGTGTGAGTTATCGGGAATCACAACGAATGGACTTAAAAATTCCAAAAGATAAAAACAAAGGAAGACGTAGTGTGCAAAATTTAAGTTTTATACAGTTTATTGTGAAAAAAAAAACAATGAAAAGGAACAAGTACTCCAGTGAATTTAAAATTAAAGTTATTGAAGTAGACTTGCCAACCGTCTCGTTTTCGTCGGGGCAGATCAGTTTTAGAGTCGAATGTCCCGTGTCCCGGCGATACTCTGAACGGGACGCCATTTGTCCCGTTTAAAAAAAACATAACTTTTTCATTAATTACCACAAAAAATATAAAAAAATCAAAAATTGGAAATACCGATAGACAAGGATGCTTTATTTTCTGAAATATAGTATTTTCTAAAAACTGAATATCACTATTTAACAATATACATAGGTACTTAGTGCATTAACTTCTATGAGTTTCAATATACTTATTAATAAACATTATTTAACTTTCATGGAAAATAAATGGCACGATACTCGCTCTAGGATGCTTGTACCTTTAGTTAAAGGTAAGTTGTTGGTCCATTGAAATGGACTGAGATTGTTGAATTTATTACTTCAAATAATAAAAAAAGCGATTAAAAAGATAAATTTTAAATTATGGACTGAAATAGGTAAACTTTATTAAATAACCCGCTGCGCTTCGTTCTCCTACGTAGTAAAATATTTTTTACTATTTTTTTTAATGAGGTGAAACAATTTAGGTAAAATTATAAAAAATAAATTTTCAGACAAAGTTTGAAGAATCTCGCTATTTTAATTATCCAGATATTCAAAATTTACTATGTACTATGAATGGAAAGTTTCACACCCACTGTTCCGATCTAGACCATTTTAGCTAAACTCTGTACAGTGATAATTATAGTACTCCAGATATTCGAAATTAACTATATACTTTGTATGGGAGGTGTCACTCCCACTAATCCAATCCCGACCATTTTATAGCCAAACTATGTAAAATGATAAGTGAGCTATCGGACAAAGTTTGAGGAATCTCGCAATTATAGTTCTGAAAATATTTATTTTCCTTTGTGTGGTAGGTGACTTAAACCTTGTTCCGATTCTTCCCAATTTGGTTAAACTTCATGTCGTGATATGAAATTGATTCATATAAAGTTTGAAGAATTTCACAATTATAGTACTCCAGATATTTGAAAATAACTATTTACTTTAAAAAATTCAGTCTCGCCCATTTTCAGCCAATCTCCGTATAGTGACAAGAATTTGATTCATACAAAGTTTAAATACTTTACAATTATAGTACTCCAGATATTCGAAATTAACTATTTACTTTGCATGAGAGAGGCCACGCCCACTAACACAATAACATTTTCACCCAAAAAATGTAGAATAGTAAGGGTGATATTAGGGCAAAATTTTAAGACTTCCACAATTATAGTTCTCCAGATATTCGAAAATAAGTATTTACTCCTGTATAAAGTTCGAAGACTTTCAAAAGTCTCAAAATTTTGAGTTATTTTGAAACAAGTGTTTTAGGGTAGGTAGTACTTCAATACCTCTAACTCAGACATTTTAAAACCGATTTCAAAATTTTAAAAAATAATCTAAGAAATTGTTTAAGTTATTAAAAAAGTTAAATTTTTTTGCACAGTGCTTTAAAGACAATTTTATATAGACAAAAAGGAGATATCACTTATTAAAATCGGTTTATATTTGCAAAAGTTATTAAACTTTTTCGAAAAAAGTTCGAAAATATTTACCCTGTTTTTTTTTGCGCTGGGGGAGAAAATACTCAAAAATACTATTAATAAAACTTTTACAGTTTTCATCCGATTTGAAAAATTAAAACCATGTTTTATTAATTTTTCTTTATACATTGATATAAATTTTTATAAGCTTTCATATCAAAATAAGCAATAAAAAGCGACTCAAATCACAAAAGATCGTAACAAAAACAATACTTATAACTTACAAATGTATCAATAAATGCATGTCATTTTGAAGCGTAATAAGTTTTCTTTCCAAACACGTTAAAAAATAAAAATTGAACAAGATCTGACTGAGTTACAGATCGATAAGTTGAAAAACATCACTGTAAACGGTTTTTTCAGAATAAATTCTGAACTTGAAGGTGTTTCTGAAATTTTTGACAGAATTTGTAATGTACTCAGCAAGTCTATAACCCACACTAGGTCATTTTCCATTTTTTTCACCGTTCTCTGATCATTTAGTGGTGTCCCGTTTTGGAAATTTCAAAAGGTGGCAAGTCTATATTGAAGACTGAAAGACGGGCTTATCACTACATGAATTGAGTGAAAAATGTTCAATTAACAGATCAGTTATTTCCAGGCTAGTTTCAAAATTTTTTAAGACTGGTCGCATATGGAGGTCGTTCGCGAAAAAAAACACGATATTATGATTCCTTGATCAAAAAAGCAATACAAAAAGATCCTACAGCATCAGCTATTCAAGTACGAACATGTTTAAGTCTTAAACTTTAAGATTATGCGTTAGCGAAAGAACAATCCGTAGAAGAGTAGTAGAAGCCCGATTATTCAGCTGACGACCAGCTAAAAAAACATTTCTATCAGCTAAAGGTACGGTCAGACACAGCTAATATTTGAAGTTTTTCGTCATATATTTCATTGCTTGAATCTGACCACAAATAAAATTTAGAGCAAACAACAAAACAGTTGATTTTAGTCAAACTAAATTATTTGTCGGCAAACCAAATATTTTCTTAATGTGAACATAGTGTCACCACTAGCTATATAAATACATAAAAAATATATAATTTGATCTTGCATATCTTTATACCCTACACCACCATAGTGGGGAGGGTATTATGCGTTTATGCGTTTATGTGCAGATGTTTGTAACGCCCAAAAATATTAGTCTAACACCCACCTTAAAGTATACCGATCGACTTAGAATCACTTTCTGAGTCGATTAAGCGATGTCCGTACGTCCGTCCGTCCGTCTGGTCGGCTGGCTGGCTGGCTGTCCATGTAAACCTTGTGCGCAGAGTACAGGTCGCAATTTTGAAGATATTTCGATCAAATTTAGTACATATTATTTTTTCGGCCCAAGGACCAAGCCTATTGAAACTGGAAATCGGTCCATTATTTCACCTAGCCCCCATACAAATGTCCTCCCGAAATTGGACTTTATCGGTCATAAATGTTTAATTTATATATGTATCTACACAAATTCCGCTCCAAATAAGTTTTATATACACAAAATTCATGTCACCAAATTTTGTTACGATCGGTCCATAATTAGTCATAGCTCCCATATAGACCCGCTTCCGAAAATCACTTTAACGTGCATAAATCGCATAAAAATGTTGGTAAACACACAAAATTCAACATAGTTAACTTTAATATAGACATAAATCACACGACCTAATTTCATGGTAATCGGTCCATAATTGGTCATACTCAAAAATATAAATTATTGAAATTTTAAAAGAAAATTTTTTTTTGCTCTTTTACTTAGTGTAGGGTATTATATGGTCGGGCTTGACCGACCATACTTTCTTACTTGTTTTAAAGTTAAATCAGTTATTTCGAATTGTAAAGCAATTATTTGAATAAAGTTTTGTTGAATTTTGTTGTCATATACTGAATTTAATTTTTCACTTTTTGTTTGACCATACTGCTGCGAAAAAGAATCATTAAATATATTTGCCGTGTGGTCACACTATATCAAATATTTTCATCAAATAATCGTTTGATCAAATAGAGCAAAAACAGAAATTATGTGCTCAGCATGGCAGAAAAATAAAAGGAGAATTTTTAAGTATTTTTGGCACTAAATTAAAGAGACAATTTCACTATTTTTTTTTAAACATAAATACATATTCAATATTTCTTTAACATTTGTTATTTAAACTATTTTCACTAAAAAAATACATCAATAATGAAGTCTTCTTCTTCACATTAAAGTCATTCAGCCTAAAATGACATACTGGGAGAAAAACTAATTGAAGACATGAAGTCTATGTTGCGATTTTTGTATTTTTAAGCGCTTTATATTTTTATTGTGTTTGTTGTAGAATTTTAACTATTTAACAGAGTTTGAATTTTCCGTATTGAAAATCATATAAAATTCAAACAAATTACAATTTAAAACATTTCTATGAAGCTCTGTGTGGCTGGTAAAAATATACATTTTTGTTACTAACACAAATATAGAGTTAGGTACTGCTGTCAAAGAGCCGGACTACTTGTATATACTTTGGTTTCAACATTTTAAAAATATTTTTTTCTTTTTCGCAGTTCACTTATTTGATTGTTAGTTTGAATAAAGCGATTTTTAGTTCAAAATCCAAAAAAAGCCAAAACAAATACAATAAAATTCCAAAATAGTTTATTATATGTATTAGGGATATTTTGCATACTTTAAGTAAAATTATACCTACATATGTACTAATTTTATTACGTTGATAGTTATATAATTTAATAAATAAACATTTAATAATTATATTATTAAATTGTTCAAGCTTGAGTTCTTTTCCACGATTTGCTTTCATTATGTAGCGATTTTTAATTTAAGATATAGAAACACTACTTTTGCGATAACACATGATGCAACATCTGTTATTTGACGCTGTTTGATCTTGCATAGATCAAATAAAAAATTACCCAAAATGCAGGGAAATATTTGCTGATTATTGGTCACACATTGGTCACATTACAAGAAAGTTTTCTTATCGGCAAATAAATTTATTTGACCAAATTCAGCTGTTTTCTTGTTTGCCGTGAAAAATATTTTCTGTTCAAACTAGAAACATAAAATATTTGACGCTTAAATAAAAGTACTGAAATTTCACAATTCTTTTAATTGTAAAGAAAAATCTAGTAATATTTTAATTTCTAGAAATGTCTTCTTTATTGATGAAAGGAATTAAAGTTTTTTGTAGCTTTATTTAATAATTATTTAGAAAAAATATTACCATTAATGTGACCACAAGACAAATATATTTTCCCCTTCGTGTGTTTGATAGTATTTTTGTGTAGTTTGATTAAACAAATATGGCAAATAAATGTGTACAGTGTGACCACAAAATCAACCCATGGATTATATGATGTAGTTTTGATCAAACACATGAAACATTTTGTGTCAAATAATTTGTGTAATCTGACCTTACCTTAAGTAATTAATATAGACAATATTGGTATCTAATGTTATAAATTTCAAAGTCCATTGCAACGATTTATATAAGGCTATAGTAAGTTGGACCTACAATGGATCAAAATCAGGAAAAATATGTTTTAACCCGAAAATTTTTTGTTTCATAAAAAATTTTTTTTTGCCATAAATTCTTTTTTTTATTTTTAAAAATTTAAAAAAATAATTTGAAAGTAAATTTTTAATTAGGCTTAAGTTCATTTTTATTATAATTTATTTGTAATAATTCAAAGAATATCACTGAATACTAAAATTTTAGACAATTGGCAAATTGGAATGCATTTTCTAATTATATATATAAAAAGTTCGAATAATTACCAAAAATCTATAAATAATTTAAAAAAATTTTAAAAACTTTCAAAAATTTTAAAAAAAAAACTGTTCACTAATAATTTTAAAAAAATTAAAAATTTTAAAAAACAAATTTGAAATTTTTTTTTTTAAATATTCAAAACAATTTGAATAACTCCCCAGCAGTTTGCTGAATGTGGCCGTTTGTATTTTCGTTCTCAATGATGATGTACAAAATGCAAAAATTGAGAGTAGACTCACATGTGCCCAGCGGTAAATGAAACAAAGTACCTATGTAGATAATAATCGATAACGTCAGGATGATATTCTAAGCGATCAATCTAAGTACTTAGAGTATAATCTGTGCGTAATCCAACACATCATGTACTAATTATAACTTCGATTACGATTTAAGCGGATAGTCAGCAGCTATTTATTTTTTTGTTTTTTATTTTTCACTAAAAATAAATAAACTACCATTTCTTTCTTGTTTATACATGAAAAACAAAATCGATAAAATTTATATTTATGTTGTAAGTGAAGGTGTTGATTTTAGTGCCGTAAAAATTATAAATAAATTAAATGAAAATTTAAGGTTTTTTCTCCAGAAATTTATATATGAAAATATACAAAAGTATTCCTTCAATTACGAAATCAGTATTCATGGTACTATTCCTTAACTTGCAAATGCAAATAGGATTGTAATCTACATTTATTACATTTTAATTTGCAAGTCTTTATAGGCGTATCATCAAGTTCGCTTAGAACTCCGCTTTTAATGTAAATTAAATAGTAGTGACACCTACTGATATTGTGGCTTACACTCTAAGCGAGAGCACACCGATTATACAGCCTATGACACTTTTATGCTAAATCTAAGTGGGAAAATAAGCGAAAGAATCACCAATGACTGCTACGAAATATTGCTTAGATAAGCGCTTACGTAATGTGTATTTTTACCGCTGGGTGATTCTTAATAACAATTAGAGAGCAGTACAAATAAGAGCTCTGTGGTTTAGTGGTTAGAGCATTTGACTAGAAAACGAGAGGTTATGTGCAGGGTTGTCAGATTTTTTTTTACCTCCATCGCCAAAAGCTAAACGAAAAATCGCCAAAATGAATTTTTGGAGTTTTTTATTGTAAAATATATTATAAAGTCTTAAATCTAGTGCATTAGTTATTTGTATTAAATTGATATCAGAAGTATACATTGTATTAGAATTAAACTTTTTCAACATTTTATCTGTAGCCTGAAATGAATTGCAACAAAATTTATTAACATTCTATAACTTATTATTCTCATCAGTGAATCTAAAAGTTCATATTGAAATTCCCTTTCTACGCAAGCGTTGCTGGTTGGTAAAATTAACATATTAAGAACGGCCTTAGCATTCTTTAAAGAGAAATGTTCCACCTGCATTTTAATAATTGTAAACTTGTGGCCAAACATCTAACAAATTTTGTTGGAATTTCACCTGATCTGAGCCCAATTGATATATGCTGATTTTAACCATTGCAATTCACATTCCCCTGCAAATACTTTTGGATTGAAAAATAAAGTTAGTGAATTTTGAACTACCGAAAAGTTCTATTTCATTTCAATATTGAAAATTCATTATATACTTTAAAAATAGTTATATTTTCTGATAACCGTTTAAGCATTTCTTACAAAGCTTTTTAAGTACAAAAAACTATTTTCTTTTAAAATTTCTACATCATATTTCTCCATTTTTATATTTTGTAATTCCATTTCCAATTCTGTGCCAAAATCGATAGATTCCTGATTCCAAAAATCCGTCGAACCAATAGCCAATTTTAATGAGCATTTTCAGTTATCAATATTTCCATTAGTATTTCAAAATGACGCGTCATGACGGCTTAAAAATTTTATAAGAAAAAATTAATATTGTTGAAACTATTTGATAATGTATGCTACCTGCATCCATATGATCAGATTATAAATGATTAATTTTATTAACTATTGGGTTAATAAATATAAAAAAAAAATATTTCAAGAAAATCAAATAATTTGTTAAAAAATCCCCAAATAAATTGCCAACTAGTCTGTAAATCGCCATGTCGCCAATTGGAAATTTTGGTCGCCAAAGGCAATGAAAACTCGCCACGTTTGGCGAGAAATCGCCACATCTGACAGCCCTGGTCATAGCTCCCATATAGGGCCCGCTTCCAAAAATTACTTTTTTAAATTTTAAAATAAAAAATGGTTGGGCATGACCGACCATTTTTTCTTACTTGTTTAATACATGTTGAACAATTTGACAGAAATGGTTAAACTGTACTTTTTATAGGGACTGAGAGCTTTTTCTTGTGATAAATTGGACTAAGCGCTTTTGCTCATCACTACAAAAGGACAACAAAATGCGAGATAACTCCAATTTTTTTCTTTGTAATCAATGTATTTTTACTTATTGTACATTACTGCATTAAAATCTCAATTTCTAAAAAAAGTGGTTAGAGCCTTTGCATGTTAAGCCAGCGATATATTTTATATATACAGTGGTTGACAAAACAATTGAAACTTTGCAAGAAAGAAGTGTAAAACGAAAATAATATTTAAAAGAAATATAAAAAGCATCCTGTTTACAGTTATTTTATTTTTAAATTCTGGTAATTTTTCACAATTTCCTTTTCTAAGTTTTTTGCATAATTGCTTTTTTCAAAGTTAACGAAAATGGCTAAAGTTAAGATTTTTGAAGACTTAAAAAATAAAATAATTAATTTAAAGCTGGTTTAAAACAAAAAAATTTCGTGAGACCGGTTCTGTAAAAACTCAACACTTAGGTGGAAGACCTCGTAAGACTACACCTAGACAAGATAATTTAATAGCGAGAGAGTTCAAGAAATTCCCAAAAATAACTCCTCGAGAGGTTGTTAATAGCCTAAAATTAGAAATAAGTACCCGAACATTTAGTCGCAGGGCAAATGAGGCTGGTCTTCGTCCTGTGAAAAAACCACTCATTTCTAAAAAGAACAGTTCTGCTCGCCTACAATTTGCCAGGGATCATTTAAACTGGTCGATACAATTTAAGAGGCAGTGATTGGAGAACATTTGTAAGACGACCAAAGGGAAAAAGATTAGATCCAAAGTACACAAATAAGACCGTAAAGTTTGGCTGTGGCAATATTATGGTATGGGGATGTTTTTCAGGGAAAGGTATGGGCCCAATTCATATTATAAAAGATACCATGACAGGTATAGGATACAGAACCATATTAAACGATGTTATGTATCCATACGCTGAGAAAAATATGCCCCTAGTTTGGAGATTCCAACACGACAACGACCCGAAACACACCTCTAGGGTTGTAACCGATTGGTTACAATCCAACGAGGTACGTGTTTTGAAGTGGCAGATCGTAAAATAAGGACCCAAAATTACACCAGGAAGGAAGATTTATCGGAGGCGGTTATAAGGGAATGGCAAAATATTTCAAAGGAGACCATTGACTCTTTAACTGGTTCAATGCATCGTCGATGTGTAGCAGTTATAAAAAATAAGGGATACCCACCAAATTTTGAGTTATTGCAAAGTTTAGACCATATTTGTTAAAACAATACCTAAGTTTCTATTGTTTTGTCAATGCCGTAATAAAGAAATCTTTTAATTTTGTTTTCTCATTTTTAGAATTTAATTAATTATGTCCTTTGTTGTTTGTTAAATTAAGTTAATAAAATTATACAAATAAAATACTACAAAAATGTTAAAATTTTTTTAAAAAATTATTTCAGATTTTAAGCCACTAATGAAATATTTGGAAAAGTTTCCATTGTTTTGTCAACCACTGTATATATTTAGGATGCTATACGCTGAAAGTGGGCAATATACATACCTACAGTATTGGCCATAACTAAAGAACTCCCTCAATGGATTTTTTGAAATCATAATTTTTTTGATAAAATAGGCTTATATAACTTCTATTGTTAATGTTTATAATAATATTCATTTAGTAAAAGATAATTTTATGAAAAAATAATTTAAAATGATAAATCATATAAAAACTCAAAACGCAACGGACAAAACAAAAGCACCCTCCTATAAGATGTTTAAAAAATCATAAAATTGACGGGATTGTGCATCGGTTCGTGAACCCTGATATATTGAAAGATGTATTGTTGCCTTATACCAGTGAATAGATGCCACATATAGGGAGCTTCCAACAGGATAACGATAATAACACCTCCAAAGTTTGTAAGACTTGGCTACAGAGCAACAATATTCAAGTTTTTCATTGGCCTGTTCAATTTCCCGATCTCAGTCCTATTGAGAACTTGTGGGAGATTGTTAATATGAAAATATAGCGTGAAAATTTCCGAAATAAGGATCGGAAATTTTCACGATTTATTTCAAGTCGTTAAAATAGCAATGGAAGGAATATCTCAAGACACCATAAAAAACTTAATATCCTCTATGACTAAGAAATGTGCTGGTGTCATCCAAAACAAAGGATTTGCAACAAAATATTAATGAAACATTTTTTTATTTTATATCCATGAAGGGGTGCTTTAGTTTTGTGCGTTTCATTTCCTACCTTTAAATATTTTTTGACTTTAAGTTACCTTTTATAGAAAGAAAAAGTATTTGTTTATCAATACTAAATATACTAACAAATGAAAATAATACATAATAGATTTTAAAACTTTGTTTTTATACAAAAAATATAATATGAAAAAATTCACTTAGGGGGTGCTTTAGTTATGGCCGATACTGTATATACTAATTATTATAAAAAATAATAATGCATCCACAACAAAGGTGAAGGGTATATAAGATTCGGCATAGCCGAATATAGCACTCTTACTTGTTTTTTAATAAAACTGTAATAAATTTAAAAATTGATTATGAATAAGGCCTTTATGTACAAGTATTTTATTTAATAAAAGACGTGGTATATAGGACGTAAAATATATGCCAAAAAAGTCATATATTAAATCATGAGATTTGAATCAAAGTTGCTTTCAGAATAATAAAGATAAGTGATATATAAATACATACTTACAATTCTTTGAACCATTCTCGTACGTTATCTGATATATCTTCCATTATCTGAGATTTATATTCTTGTAGCAAACGTCTGCGTTCATCGGTCATCAGCTGAACGTACTCTTTATCAAGTATGCTTTGCTTTAAATCATTTTGGTAGATTTTAAAAATATTATGTTCGGATTTATGCAAATTAATAAGTTTTTTCGCTTTCCTCATACCATATAAAGAATGCTTAATTTTTTGCTTCATCTTCAAAATTTTCTTTGCTTTATAGCTTTTCCATGCCGTTTGAATTTTTAAAGCAGACGTTTCCAGTTGTTCTGCAATGTAATAATCACCTACAGATAATAATGAAAATTAGAATAATAAATAATAATTTAAATGTACTTATTATGAAATTATAATTTAACGTCAGCGAAACTAATGGTATAATTATGTTGTAGTACTACTTCTAATTATATTGTTGAATTATATGCAGAGTAAGTATTGTTTATCTATGGTGGAATGGGTCAGCCTTTAAGCTGGGTTATTGCTAAGCTACCTCTAAAATACCGTTTCAGCTCAACTACCGTTACCGCTAAGCATTATTTACAGTTAATGATATTTCTTTTAAACGAGAAATCCAGTTATTTTTAAATACAATAATTAAAAATTGTTTATAACCAATGCAAGATTAATTATGCACAAATAAATTTAAAAAATCAAGGTAGAATTATGGTCAAGCCCGACCATAATTTTGTACCAATTATGGACCAATCGCTATAAAGTAGGTGGCATGACTTCTGTATATATTAAACCTATTTGTGTTGAATTTTATTTGAATACCAACATTTTTAAGAAATCTACACTCATTAAAATGATTTTCAGAAGTGGGCATTATATGCAAGGTTGCCATTTTCCGGCTAGATCTAGCGATTTTATTGTTTCCAAAATCAATTTTGCATTTCTTCAATGGATCCGATTTTGAAAGTAAGTGCCCATAAATTTGTTTAATTAATCAAAAAGGAAAAAAAATATTGATATTACAATCTTTATCCCCATTTTCTCAATCTCTGGTTATTTTTTATCGTGACGATCTACTGACAGTTCTCATACAAAAATTCTATTAATTGGAAGTATATCGTTACGAAAAAGAGATAACGATTGAGAAAATGGGGGTTAATCTGCTAAACCCCATTAACACGAAGTCGGTAACCAGACTTCGTTCGTGGTAATGGGGGCAAGAAATGTAATATTTATGAATTTGTATTCAGTTATTTTTGGGTTTTAGCCATTTCTAGCCATTTTTAATTCAAAATTTAGCCATTTTCTGAGCTGAAGAGTTGGCAACCTTGATTATATGAGAGCTATGACTATAAAATTTAATGACATGACTTTTGTATATACAGTGGACGTCCAGTAGTATGAACGCCCTTTATTACGAATTTTCACTAATACGAATGGCAAAATTTTTGCATTGACTACTCTATAGTACGAACAGATGGGCATTTTTTCTATTCGATAGTACAAATGGTGGTTTCTTATAAGAATTTTTGTTTTATTTACGCCTGAATGAAGTTTTTATTATGTTTTTATATCATTCTTTCGCGGTCATTCACGTTTAGCGAAGTTATTGTGAAGTTTTTTTTTTATTTTTAAAAGTGTTTTGTGTTTTTAACTGTCAAAATGTTGGAAGTAAAACGATGTAAAACGATGTAAAAAAATACATTTCTTTGCAAGATAAATTAAAAATTATAGCAGACCACGAAAATAAAACATCGTTGTTTGAAATTTCCAATAAATATGGATTATCCAAATTCACTATATGTACAATCATTAAACAAAAAACGCAACTGCTGGATAATTCCATGAGTTCGTTAAAAAATCGGTATAGACTTATATATAGACAAGTGGTGAATTTAAAAAAATTGAGGATGCACTTTACGAGTGGTTTTTATTACAAAGAAAATTACATATCAAAGACAGTGGAGAACAATTAAAATGCAAAGCTGTGGAGCTGCACAAAAAATTCTACAATGGTCAGTTTTGTGCCAGTGATGGTTGCCTAACAAAATTTAAAAAGCGTTATGGAATGGTATTGTTAAAAGAGTATTAAATGGGCTGTTGAGCACAACATTGAAACCTCGAAAATCAGTTTAAAAAGTAATAAACGTCAATGTTTAATGACGGATTTTGTAAATAAATATGTAAATTGTTTTTTTTTTTGTTAAATTTATATGTACATAATTAGTATGTTCTTTCAAGTTTAAGTACTAAAAATTAATTGTTCAATAATACGAATTTTTCGGTACTACGAAAGGGCCTGACAATTTATAATTCGTACTACTGGACGTCCACTGTATATACAGTGGTGGCCACCAATTTAAGACAAATACTTGAATTTTTTTCATCAACTGAATTTTAAGTGCGATAGAGCCAAAATAAAAGGACCTCTATGGGTATGAAATTTATTATTAATGTTTCTAGTTTCTGAAAAATGTTTGGAAAAATCGGTAAAACATATATGGACAAAGATATGTGGAAATGCGTTGACCCACCTCAGCGAACATCCGCTGTTAATAACATGATATGACCAAAACTAATAAGTTATCCATATAACTTATTACCTATTGTTCTTAGCAAAATGTGTCCCAAATAGTTTAGATAGCTATTTATGCAATCTTTCGAAAAAAAAAATTTAATAAAATATTTTTGATTTTTTTTTTTAAATCAAAAATATTTTTGATTTTTTTTTTAAATCAAAAATATTTTTGACTTTTTTTTCAAAATGGGCCCTTTTTATTTATTTTTTTTATTTTTTTTTTAAGAAAGCTTAGGTCTTTTCCTAAGCTACCTATATGGTCGCTTAGTGGGATGCGAGTGGGATATCTATCAAAAAAAATATTTTGTAACTCAAGATTTAAAATTTTTGAATTTTTTTGCAAAATCAAAAACTTTGTTGACTTTTTTTAAAAAAATGGACCCATTTTTTAATTTTTTTTTTTCCTCAGAAGAAAGCTTATGTGTTTTCCTTTAACACCCTTTTTGTCGCTTAGTGGGATGCGAGTGGGATATCTATAAAAAAAATGTTTTGTAACTCAAGACATACAATTTTTTACTTTTTTTTTGAAAAATCAAAAACCTTTTTAACTTTTTTTTTCAAAATGGACTCTTTTTTTATTAATTTTTTTTTTCTCAAAAGAAAGCTTAGGTCTTTTCCTTTAAAACCTTTTTGGTCGCTTAGTGGGATGCGAGTGGGATATCTATCAAAATAAATGTTTTGTAACTCAAGACAAAGGTTTTTAAATTTGCACTATTTTAATTTTTTTCATATTTGTGTGTAAACCTTAAAAATTAAACTTACGCAGAGAAACTAGACACATTAGCCTTTCCGATGGTATGTAACATACCCAACTAAAATTTCATAGCCTCGATACTGTAATACCCATAATATGTTAACCTCAGGAATAAAAATCACTTTTTTTCTATGGAAATGTTGAATAATTTAATTTTGTTATTTATTTGTAATAATAATTAATTTAATATATAATAATAATAATAATAGTAATAATAGTAATAATAATAATAATAATAATAATAATAATAATAATAATAATAATAATAATAATAATAATAATAATAATAATAATAATAATAATAATAATAATAATAATAATAATAATAATAATAATAATAATAATAATAATAATAATAATAATAATAATAATAATAATAATAATAATAATAATAATAATAATAATAATAATAATAATAATAATAATAATAATAATAATAATAATAATAATAATAATAATAATAATAATAATAATAATAATAATAATAATAATAATAATAATAATAATAATAATAATAATAATAATAATAATAATAATAATAATAATAATAATAATAATAATAATAATAATAATAATAATAATAATAATAATAATAATAATAATAATAATAATAATAATAATAATAATAATAATAATAATAATAATAATAATAATAATAATAATAATAATAATAATAATAATAATAATAATAATAATAATAATAATAATAATAATAATAATAATAATAATAATAATAATAATAATAATAATAATAATAATAATAATAATAATAATAATAATAATAATAATAATAATAATAATAATAATAATAATAATAATAATAATAATAATAATAATAATAATAATAATAATAATAATAATAATAATAATAATAATAATAATAATAATAATAATAATAATAATAATAATAATAATAATAATAATAATAATAATAATAATAATAATAATAATAATAATAATAATAATAATAATAATAATAATAATAATAATAATAATAATAATAATAATAATAATAATAATAATAATAATAATAATAATAATAATAATAATAATAATAATAATAATAATAATAATAATAATAATAATAATAATAATAATAATAATAATAATAATAATAATAATAATAATAATAATAATAATAATAATAATAATAATAATAATAATAATAATAATAATAATAACAATAATAATAATAATAATAATAATAATAATAATAATAATAATAATAATAATAATAATAATAATAATAATAATAATAATAATAATAATAATAATAATAATAATAATAATAATAATAATAATAATAATAATAATAATAATAATAATAATAATAATAATAATAATAATAATAATAATAATAATAATAATAATAATAATAATAATAATAATAATAATAATAATAATAATAATAATAATAATAATAATAATAATAATAATAATAATAATAATAATAATAATAATAATAATAATAATAATAATAATAATAATAATAATAATAATAATAATAATAATAATAATAATAATAATAATAATAATAATAATAATAATAATAATAATAATAATAATAATAATAATAATAATAATAATAATAATAATAATAATAATAATAATAATAATAATAATAATAATAATAATAATAATAATAATAATAATAATAATAATAATAATAATAATAATAATAATAATAATAATAATAATA
This sequence comes from Calliphora vicina, assembly GCF_958450345.1. Lineage (NCBI taxonomy): Eukaryota > Metazoa > Arthropoda > Insecta > Diptera > Calliphoridae > Calliphora > Calliphora vicina. Next base: position 89,420,726 of record NC_088782.1, read on the forward strand.
ATAATAATAATAATAATAATAATAATAATAATAATAATAATAATAATAATAATAATAATAATAATAATAATAATAATAATAATAATAATAATAATAATAATAATAATAATAATAATAATAATAATAATAATAATAATAATAATAATAATAATAATAATAATAATAATAATAATAATAATAATAATAATAATAATAATAATAATAATAATAATAATAATAATAATAATAATAATAATAATAATAATAATAATAATAATAATAATAAAAAGATGAATAATTTAGTAAAATTTAATCTTAATCACAATAGATCAATTTATATAATAACTATTTTTACACTTAATTTATGAAGTTTTTAAATTTTCAAATATCCATACTTTTATCCTCCTTATTTGTCACCTTTATTAGCTGCTTTTTTTTTGGCAATCCTTTCTTGGCGTTATTAGATTCAGCTACTGATTTCGCTGCTGGCTTCTTTTTTGGCTTTGGAAAGAAATCGCATTGAGTAGATGCAGAAAACGTTTTTAATTTGAGTCTTCCATCGACAAGCGGTATGAAAGCATGGTATTGAGCAGTGCCATCGATTGTTACCGCAGCATCGAATCTGCTCTTTAGTGTTTTCAATGTTTCATCATGATCCTCTTTGCTACTAAAAACTATTTTAGTTTCTTTACAATAATTCTTTGCCCAATGGAATAAAGCAGTCGCATCTAAGATGCGATCTTGATGAGAGCACTGGAGGCTATACTTCGCTGCATTTCTTTTGAGGTTTGCTCCAATACCATCACATGCTCCTTTACCATGATCAGTAGGATGAAAATGCCACTCAGCTGGCATTCCAAAATCTTTTTCATGAGCTGTAAGATTTGCGAAGCTACTTTTGTTTTTAAAATGTTGACGAGCTCCGTCCGAAACGTAGTATACCTTTTCTACTGTAAATTTTGATTTTAGATAATTTAGTATTATCTTCTGGTACTCATAAACTGCAACGATGTCATGTTTTAAATCGTCGGATATGATTGCCATACTTTTGTGTGCCAGGTTTTTTTATTTCATGTAGTAAATAACTACTGTGAATATAGTTGCTTGGTCGTTATTGAAGTGGAATCCTGAAGAACATATTTATAGTTCTCTGCGAAATCAAATGAAATAATGAATTCACCAGACTTCAAATGTGTTTTCAAGTCCTTGAAGAATGACCACTGCTCTTTGACTAAAAAGTCATGGGTTCTCAAATTTAGCAATACTCTACACAGTTCTTCCACAAAATCATCCACATTTAAAATTATGGTTTTCAGTGTGCATCTTTCAGTCTGAAGCCAAGATTCAAATTTTAACTCCTCAATACATTCTCGATCAAAAGAGTTGATTAAATTTTCTATGATGGATGTGGTTTCCGGGCAATTCGAACATTCACCTAAGTGGCAAGAAGTTGTAGCATTAGGGCACATAGTCAATTTAAGGCAATCGCGGTAATGGTGTAAATCTTCTGATGAATCATCTTTTAAGTAATTTAAGTTGATTTCCTTCAACATCAATTTAACATTTTCATGGTAAATACAAACACATACTGTGTGAGTTCCGCTGCTTCCTGCCAAAACGCAATGTTTTGGCCTCAGTTGTGTAAATTTTGTGAATCCAATTTTGACATCCTCGTATTCAGATTGAAATGTTGCGAATAATTCATTCAGGTTACAGAGAACCATTCTCTTCTGCATTTGAACTTTCTTGCCATCGATTCGTACCTTATGGTATTGGTTTCGACACTCATTCGTTGAATTTGAAAAGTTAGAATAACCATCATCATCAACAGTTCTGTCTTCATTCTCGGAATTACTTTTGTCTTCATCTGGAATAACTTCAACGCAAGGCTCATTACTATTCAAATTCGGTAATTCGTTCAACTTTCCGAGCTCTTTCCTGCATGATCCACAAATTTTCAATCGTTTTGACAGCGTAGGGAATTTTTTTAATAAGCCGTCGGAAATATTTCGCATATCTGATGATCTGTGCTTCATTTTGTTAAAGGGATTAAAACAAAAAGACGAATAAATTTCATTTTCAACCTTAGCCTTTTTAGAAGTCGTAGACATTTTGAATTTTGTAAGTATTTATGTAAATAACACACGTCTTAACTTTAACGCTGTTTCTAAAAAACTGATTTCCGTATGTCTTCAGAATGACAATAAATAGTTTTTTAAGATTATATAGGTAGTACGTTTTAATGAATGAGTCTAAAATCTTTTACTAGGGTCAAGAAGGGCTTACATACTAAAGTACCTAGTTTAACCAAATGTTACAAATAATAATAAAAATAAACCACCATATAAATAACCTACCTGTCAACTTCTACCTCTCCACCCACTTCTTAAAGTCAAATGTCATAAAATAATAAATAAACTGGTACTTCGGAGAAGGGCCATAAAATATTTCCACTTGATTCCAAAAATTTGTTTCTGGGGCACCTGATATTTTAACAATGAAAATCACGTGCGCTGAAAACTACCTCTAGGATTGACTAAAAAAGCCGCAAGATACAAAACTCAGACAAATTTTGGGGGTGGAAAATTGATAGCGGTCGGCCTCATATTGCACCCCTCCAGTGGCTATTATCGGTCAGTTGTTGTGGTTTTTATTTTTAAGGTTTTAGAAACACTTACACACAAATATGAAAAAAATCAATTTAAAAACATTTGTCTTGAGTTACAAAACATTTATTTTGATAGATATCCCACTCGCATCCCACTAAGCGACAAAAAGGTTTTAAAGGAAAAGACCTAAGCTTTCTTTTGAGAAAAAAAAATTAATAAAAAAAGAGTCCATTTTGGAAAAAAAAAAGTCAAAAAGGTTTTTGATTTTTCAAAAAAAAGTAAAAAATTGTATGTCTTGAGTTACAAAACATTTTTTTTATAGATATCCCACTCGCATCCCACTAAGCGACAAAAAGGGTGTTAAAGGAAAACACATAAGCTTTCTTCTGAGCAAAAAAAAAAAATAAAAAATGGGTCCATTTTTTTAAAAAAAGTCAACAAAGTTTTTGATTTTGCAAAAAAATTCAAAAAATTTAAATCTTGAGTTACAAAATATTTTTTTTGATAGATATCCCACTCGCATCCCACTAAGCGACCATATAGGTCGCTTAGGAAAAGACCTAAGCTTTCTTTTTGAAAAAAAAAGTCAAAAATATTTTTGATTTAAAAAAAAAATCAAAAATATTTTATTAAATTTTTTAATTTTTTTTTTCGAAAGATTGCATAAATAGCTATCTAAACTATTTGGGACACATTTTGCTAAGAACAATAGGTAATAAGTTATATGGATAAAAAAAACACCTGTTTGGCCAAAATGTCAAATTTTGACCTCCTATAACTCAGAGAGTTCTTGACCGATCTTGTTGAAAAATGGTGTCCGAATTACTATCCAATAGAACTAACATTGGTGCAAATTTCATCGCGATCGGAAGACATCGATTTCAAAAGTTGGTTCACTTGACGTGAAATGCCCCATATATAAAAAAATAAAGGGTATGCGTTCCAAAATTCCAAAAAAAATATTTTTGGGACACTCTAATATATATATGTATGTAAAGGGCAAAGAATAACAAGAAGGGAAGCCTCTCAATTTTTCTACAACAACAACTTCTCTCTCTTCTCACATATGGGTAGTATGTGAATGCAACACACTTGAGAGAGAGATTTAACTTCAAAACTTTTTCTTGAAAATTGCAATTCTAACACATTTTTTCACAGACACATAATATTCTTTTATTTTTTTCAACACATATAAACCATTAAAATAACCGAAACATGTATATTTTGCACAAACGAAAAATATTTTTTTAAAATTATTTTGACTTTTAATTTTTGGGTGTTGAAATTAAAACTGAAAAAAACACACTTGTAAAATTTGGTATTGAAAATTAATAAAAAATTCAAATAGATTTAATTTTTGCAGAAATTATGGAATAAAAAGCAGAAAAATCTAATTATATAATCTTTCCAGTTCAGATATACATTAAATAATTTGAGAATTGTTTGAATTTTTAAATTTAATTGTAATAAAATTTTGTTATAATTTTTAAGGTCGCTTTTTTACAACTCTGTGTTTGAGGAGTGTGGTGAAAGTGGTTTGAAAACTAATACATATAAACAAAATGTTACCAATACATGCATAGAAATAGGTTTTTTATGACAACCGACTTAGGTTTTTTTTTGACAGCGTTTCACTTCTTGTTATTATTCTTTGGTAAAGGGTATAATGTATTAATTGTATTAGTAAAGTGGTAATCGTGTAAGTAAGTACCAAAATAGAAAGGCAATGAAGAAACAAACAAGCGAGTTACAAAAAGTAGAGTCAGTCAGTTAAAGTATGTACCTAGAAAAAGTTGTATTCAAAATAGATTTTCTAAAAGTTGCAGTTTAAAAGTTGTTAAAAAATCAAAGTTGTTCTTAAAAGTTGTGAAATTTAAAAACTAATAAAAGTTGTAAATATATTCATTAAAATAATTAAATCTACATTAAAATTAAACTAAAAACTAATCATTATAAAAATTAAACAACAAATTGTTGTTGCAAATAACTTTCTTACATTTGGGGGCTCCACCGCCTGAAACATTAAAGCAGTTATATAAAAAGTTATATTTAATTTTTTCCATAAAACTAAAAACAAAAAAATATTTTACAGTTAAAATTAAAAAGCAACAAAAAATTAAGAGTAATACACTAAGCCGACAGATTCTGTAAGTAAATTAATTAAATTAATAAAAGAAACTAGTAACGGTATCAATGCAAACAAATAAAAATACTAAAACATACGATTTACGGTCTCAAACGAGTAAATCAAGAGAAACATTAAGAACAAAGAGCGAATCTGACGCGACAGAAGATATTAACACGGAGAATATCGGGGAAGTGGAAATATACGAAACAAAAATATTAACAAAACCGAAGTGTCTAACAACGACTTACGGCCATTTTCACAATGTACGATTAAAAGTTAAATTGAACTTTAACCGCAAGTTAGGCTAATATGAATTTCACAATGTACGATTAATTCTTAACTGACACTATTTAATAACAAAGTTGCTGTTAAATATAACCGAATAAATTTCGCCGGTTAGCATCTTAATTGTAAGAAATATAATAAAAGAACTGTTACGTGTCTCTTTGTTAATCGGGTGTGCTTCGATGCCGCCTCGACTAGCTCTACTTTCGGCGTGGGAACCCAACCCGCATCTACACCACCAAGAGATTGTATCAATAAATTAAAATAAACAAAACAAAATCCCTAACAAATACCTAACATAAAACACTAGTTTCACCAACACATAACATCAAACAATTTAACCGTGGATTAGATGTCAAGTCCACGTACGTTGCCCACCCTACCATAGTCATTTCATCTCTTAATGACCCCTACAATATACCAATCCAACAACTTACCAACCCATCACACTCTCGTCATCTTCGGCCCACTGTACCTGAAATCTTACACAATTAGCAACACATATTGTACAAATTCTATTTCATATTACATTTATTAATCAAAACACTTAACCTAAATATAAATAAAACTATACTTAAATAAATAATCAAAATGTCTCTTAATATAACAAAAAAATAAAGGACTTATACATATACTTTTAATCTTAAAATGTCAGTTACTTTTTTTGTATTCCTTATTATAATTATTATAGTCTATGTTCATTTCTTTTTCAATATCAAAATTTTAAAACCCTTAGGTTTAAACCGAACGGTCTTTTGACCTGTTATCTAAATTCAAAAACAATCGTCTGAATATACTTGTACAGTTTTCTTTTTACGATCTATAAATTTTTTTTAACAAACTTCTTGTCTTCGTTTTTTTAACACATCACTTGCCCTTTTAGGCAGTGAAAATAATCATAATAAATATTTAGTATTCTCTTTTTTATAGAAACTGTAATAATATTATGACTTTTCAAAAAAAAATTTCTTATATTAATAAATAAAAAAAAATACTTATTTATAATTGAAGCTAAACTTCTTGTAACCGGAAATAAAATTTAAACAATAACAATACATAAAAAACACAATTTGCCTACACACAAGGATTACTAAAAGAAAAGTTCTAAAGAGTTACACTCCACTCTAATTAAATACGATTTTTATTCACCTTCACTCTGATTTATGTCCCTAAAGGAGCTCCCTGAAAGACACCTAAGAGCCTAGTGTTTATCAACTTATTTTATTTTACCGCTATTTAATACTTTCTTCTTTTAGTTATCCCTTTACAACATGAAACACTATTCAATTACAAAAATTCATTCCTTAAGAGCTAACAGACTAAACTTATTCTAACACAATTAATTTTTTGTACTTAACCTACCCTAACTAGTACTACCCTAATGCTTTTTATTCTTTATACCGATATTTTGGGATATTTCTATTCAGGTTTTTGTCCTGGTTTGAGGGTTCTAGTCCCGGGTTATTTACGTCCCACTTTGTGGAATTGATCCTAACACGAATTTTCACTCATAGATGTCGTATTTATCTTCACAGGGTCAACAATATATATGAAAGTTTTATATGAACAGTATTACCTTAGGTTTATTTTAAAATTTAAATATAAGTATTTTTCCAACGTTTTTCTGCCCACAGGATGATTCTGGAATTACCGCAGTATTGGTGACATTTTCACTTTATTGTGTGGCTTCCTAATCCTCTGGCACAAAATCTATTTTAAAAATTACCTATTTGAAACAATTCTTCATTTCCCAACTTATTCTTGAATTTATACTCACAAGTTTCTTCAGTGTATTTAAAATTTCAAATAAATAAATCATTAATATTATGCTAGGATATTTTATTCCCTTTTCCAAAGTACCAACGTTCACTAATTAAACTTTTCACTGTTCACACATAAACTTTATATTTTCCTTGCTGTTCAATATTAAGAAGTTTCGTTAACAACTTTAGTTTATAGAATGTGCGTTAACACAAACTCATGATGTCCATTACCTATTCTTTTCTTTAAAATTTCAAACAAGAAAAGTAACAGAAAAAAATAATAACAAATATCATAATAAAAAAAAGCATAACGTGTTTTTACAATATAGTGGACAACAAGACAGTTTGGGTTAATGCACTTATAACCTTGGCCTTGAATTGTCGCCTTTTTCCTAAGAGACAAGTTTTGAGTTTGACTTTCTCTTCCTTCTCTTACTTGGTGTTTGGCAATCCTAATTTCGTAGTTATTATTATGATTTACGAATCACCCTGTCATTGACCATGTCCCACATTTTGACATTTTAACAATACAAATATTAAACACGAGAATCAAAACAAACAAAAGGAGAATCAAAATTTAAACAGAAAAAACAAAAAATCAACATAATAACAATCACAAATCATATTGCTCCTGATGAATAAAACGTGACAGACCATGATGATAACATATAGGCAACAAAAAACGTAAGTATGTAGCAAAACAAAAATAATGAAATATCTCTGGCCATTTAGCACCTCTACCTAAATACCACAATAGTTAAAATTGTCTATCCATGGAGCACATCTACCTCAACAGAACATGGAAAAACATTTATATTTTTGTAATATTTATAATTTTTAAAAGTGTAAAGCGAAGAAAAGTAAATTTTGCACGGGGTGATCCATATACCACCCGGATATTGCACTTACAAACCAAACAACAAATGTAATTTGTTGTTCAGTTTGTTCTGTAAATTTTACAGTTAGGTACCTTAATATTTTTGAGTTTTATACGTTTTTTTTATTATACCACTAAGAAAACACAAATTATTATTTTTATGCCGTCTTTTAGACAATTTTTTATATTTCAATCTTTCATTACACTATTTTTCGTAAACAAATGTATGCATTATTGCCATACTTTCTACTGAATGCTTTGGTTAAGTAATCAAATGATGGTGAAACGTAAATCGGTAACCGTTGGTTAAATGGTCCCCGTTAAACAAACCGACAGTTAGTTAATTTTCCGGTTAAAATGAAATAATCGTACATTGTGAAAATGGCCGTTAAGCGAATTAATAAGGTTACTCTCGTTACAAGTAAAAAGTGAACAAGATCAAAACAATAAAACGATAATTACAGTGGACACATTTGCAAAAATTTTAAGTGATTTCGATGGGGAAAACGTACTGGTAGATAGGTTTAATAATTTCGACCAAAATGCAGAAGCGTATGAATTAAATAATAAACAGAATTACGTGCAAGCACGAAATAAAATTGTGGGTGTTGCTTAAATGTTTTTAGAAACGAAAAGTATTAGTAATTATGGAAGTCTAAAAGAAGCGCTTATCACAGAGTTCAAATGCGATTATGACAGTGGCGAAATACATAAAATGCTTAAAGAAAGAAAACTAGTGCGGAATCGTTTCATGAATATATGCTTTGCATGCATAAAATCGCTGCTCTAGGTGACGTAGAAGGACGGACTGTAGTTAGATACAGTATCGGACAAAACATTTGCAACTAGCATAGCAATTTTATAATTAGCTCACATAAAACACACGGGGTAATCAAATTCAAATTTTTATATTACTTATAAAACAAAAGGAACCTCAAAAGCGATATTAAATAAAAATTATTTTAATTTCTTATATACATAGACGTTTTTAAAACTTAAAATAAACATAGTCACTTCTTCAGTAAGACAAAACAATTGCAACTTAAAAATATTTCACGGTAACATATATTTTTGCTTAATATTTCGTAGCGAAACCCTTACTATCTATTACGGCTTTGCATCTTCGTGGCATCGACTCTATTAAATTATTAATAGTAACCTGTGGAATAGCATACCACGCATCTTTAATCCGATTGAAAAATTCATCAGCATTTTTGACGTTATTGCGATCAATCCGCTGCTTTACAATTGACCAGAGATTTTCTATCGGGTTCAGGTCCGGTGATTGTGGTGGCCATTGCATTACATTAATACTGTTTTGCAAAAACCAAGTTTTTACTACCTTCGAAGTATGCTTCGGATCGTTGTCTTGCTGAAACGTCCATCGTAAAGGCATTTCCCACTCAGCATATGGCAACATAATCTGCTCAAGTATGTTTTTATAAGACCATTTATCCATTATTCCCTGAATTCGATGAAGTGGGCCCAAACCATTGGCAGAAAAACATCCCCAGGCCATGACATGACCGCCTCCATGTTTGACGGTCTTTACACAAAATTCTTGTTGTACTAGTTTTCCTTTTGGTCTTCTAACACGAGTTATGCCATCACTAGCGATAATATTGAATTTTGATTCGTCACTGAAAAGAACGTTTTTCCATTGGTTTACTGTCCAACTAATATGTTCTTGAGCAAACTGTAGTCGTTTCAGTTGATTACGCTTAGATATGAGAGGCTTTTTAGCTGGCCGATATGCTAACAAATCAGCATCAATAAGACGTCGAGAAACAGTTCTTGCGCTTACTGGAATATTTAATTCTTTAACCAATGTTGGAGCCGATTTAAAGGGAAACTTTTTAATCTCTCTAACAATTAACGCATCGGTTCTTTTGTCAGTTTTTCGAGGCCGACCGCCTTTGCTGATGACCTCCACAGACTTAGTTTTTTTAAAACGTGATAAAATTCGAGAAATTGATGATTTATGCACCTTATACTTAATCGATAGTTCTTTTTGAGAAATTCCTTGATTGAAATCATCAACAATACGTTTTCGTAAAACTTTACCGAACTTATCAGGTGCCATCTTTATCGAAATTACGAATAATTAGTAAAACTTGTTTTTTATACAAAATAATTTTACAGCTAAATGAAAGTGAGATTTTATACCAATAAACTACGAATTGGAACAAAAGCAAAAATAACGGTTTTTTTCAACATTAACAACAAAAACTGTAAGAGTTGCAATTGTTTTGACGGATAAAAATAATAGGTTGATTCACATACTATACTGCAAAAATAGAACCTAGCTATAACTGAACCTAAAAAATGTATTAAGTTATTACTGACATAATAAGAAACTTGAACTCACAAAATCAATTTTAAATACTGGAAAGATTTTAATTTTACGAAACAAAACTAGTATTTTCAATGTTAGTTGCAAATGTTTTGTCCGATACTGTATATCGTGGACGGTCTGCCGGCAAAAACTGTATATAAACAAAACATGTATGCCTCAAAGATTTTTAAAGAATTACCTGAGAACTGTGAGATTTATGAACGCGTTAATGTGAATACCGAATCACAAAACAAAAAGTGGCACAAAGCAAATGAAACTAAAATATCTGAAAATAAAATACATTGTTATAATTGCGTTTCCACGGAGCATAAAAGAAATGAATGCAAAACTTAGGCAAAATGTTTTAAATGTAACAAATTCGGACATATTGCAAAACAATGTAAAGCTAATGAAAACAATCAAAATGATGTTCTAATGATTGTCAATCAAAACATAACAGATAAGTGTTTAAAACAGTGTAAAACTAATGAAAATAATCAAAATGATGTCCTAATAATTGCCAATCAAAAAAGATACAAATGTTTAAAAGTTAATGAACAGTTGATAAACGGACTAATAGACACCGGGTCGGATGTATCGATAATGAAGCACAATGGTTAACGACTTGTTGTTAACTGGACTAAGTAATATGAAAACAAGACCCTATGGGTTCAATTGAATGCAATGTTAAAGTAGATGAAGTGGAAAAGAAACAAAATTTCTTAATATTACCAAACGATGCAATAAAATGTGACATTTTAATCGGTCATGACTTTATCTCAAAATTTAAAATGATCGTTGATAGTAATGGGTATGAATTTAAGCATAAAAATTCAGACGAAAATAACATTTTAAACGTATTTAATATAAACGCGTTTGAAATCGATGCCAGCGGTGTATACAAACAAGAAATTGAAAACTTAATTGAACAATACAATCCATCGTCTGCAGTCCAACAGTGTCCAGTAGAGATGAAAATAGTTCCAAACGGTGAAATTAAACCATTTCGTCAATTTCCAACAAGATTGCCGTTTCCTGAAGAACAAGAAGTCAACAAGCAAGTGCAGGAGTGGTTACAAAAAGGAATTATACTAAGTCATGTTCAGATGTTGCCAGCAGAGTGGTTGTAACTAAAAAGAAAACTGGAGATTACAGAGTATGCGTCGATTTTAGACAACTAAATAATATGGTGTTGAAATATGGTTTTCCTGTGCCTGTTATAGAAGATTAGATAGATAGATTCTTTATTTTCATATTAATTATTGTTTACAATAAGTATTTTTATAAACATATTACATATTAAAATAAAGATTAAACAGCATGGTTTACAAAAAAACCGACAGCTGTAACTACAATTATTAAAAATTAGTAGTTAAATTCATTTATTAACATAGATCTATATTTCAGAGCATTTTTTATATAGTTATAAAGGCTTGTCCAAAAAATATCTTCACCATTAAGTGTTTGAATAATTTCTGCATCATTTAATATTATTTTACCAAAACAGTTTATTCGAATATAGTTAAATATGGGACATCTTCCAATAAAATGTTGGGTTGTTTCTACTTCCTTCATATTACATAAAGAGCATAGCCTTGACGTCTCCTCTCTATACTGATTACCATTTAGCCACAACAGATCAGCTCTTGCCTTTATTATGTAGCTTATTTGATCCTGATTGTAGAATTCATTGCAATAGCTTTGACCTTTGTGAAAGTCCAAAAACTTATAAATCCTTCGTTGACTACTAGCTGCTTTTATTTAATGATCGTGATAAATTCTAGTCTTCATGGTCTCAATAATACTTATGCAGTTGTCGTTCCAGTTTATTTTGCTACTTTCAGAGATTAAAGTTTGAATATTTAATTCCTGCATTTTTTGTTTCATATCTTTAAACCAAAAGATATTTCTTGAAATAATTATATTTGATAATTTGTGAGGGAGTCTTTCATTTTTGTAATCAAACAGCGTTTTAGAAATATATTGCAGGTGAAGACTGTATGTATAAATATGGCCAGCTTGTTGTGCTGTTTCTAAAGATATCACATAGTTGGGTGTATTATTTGGAAGTTTTAGAATACGTTTCGTGAAGTAACGTTGCAATTTGTCAATCTCGTCAAAACAAGTGTTTCCCCATATCTGCGCCCCATAACTTTGTATCGATCTACACACCGCCAAGAAGAATTTCCATTTAGCTTTTACCGATATTTTTTTATTTCCAACAAAATTATTCCATGTTAAGTTTATACAAACTTTGGCAGCATCGTTTTTCAGATTTATATGTTTGGAGTATGACATTTTTGGGGTCAAAACTATTCCCAAATATTTGTAATCGGCTACTATTTTCACAGGTTCACCATTAAATTTCCAAATTTCTTTAGCACTGGGTCTTCCACTTTTTCTGAAAATCATTATTTCTGATTTACTGAGGTTCACTTCCATTCCCCATATACGGCAATACTCTTCCAAATTTTTTATCATTTTTTGTAATACTTCTACGCTATCGGCCAATATTACTATGTCATCAGCATACATAAGTAGTCGAATATTTATGCCATCCACTGTTAAACCTCCATTGAGTGAGTCATGCATATCATTTAAGTATATAGCAAATAGAAGTGGTGATAACAGACATCCTTGTTTTACCCCTGTTTTTGTATCAAAGTAGTTGGATAGTTCCTCGCCATTCCAAACCGCAGATTTTGTATTTTGGTAGATTTGTTCAATACAATTTACCATTTTTGTGGACATTCCTATTTGATGAAGTTTGTATATTAATAATTTTCGTGGAACACGATCAAAAGCAGCTTTAAAATCCACAAAAAAAGCGTATACCTTTCTGTTTTCTGCAAATTTTATGTTAACAATTGCTGTAAGGTTATAAATGTTATCAATTGTTGAATAATTTTTTCGAAAGCCAGCTTGATATTCATTTAAATTTGCATAAACTTCACACCATTTAGAAATTCTTTCGTGCATTATTCCCATCATTATTTTTGCGATAACATTCATAAAAGAAATACCTCTGTAATTGCTCGCTTGGTTCATATCTCCTTTTTTATGTATTGGGAATATAATGCTTTTTTTAAAAACGTCATAACTTGTTTGGCCTTCTAATATTTGGGTATATACTTTCGACAGGGCTTTTAAATAACTGTCACTAGCATTTTTAAAGAATTCGTAGGAAATTCTGTCTTCTCCAGGAGCTTTATTTGGTTTAGCTTTTGCAAGTTGCCTTTTTATTTCAAATACGGTTACAGGTGAATCCAAAAACGCATCTTCTATATAATTGGCTGCGTAAAACATATCAACCGAACTGACTGTAGGGTTTAGCAAACATTTAAAATATTCATAAAAGTTTTCTACATTGACATGGCAACCAAAACTATTTTCTTCTTGTCTTATTTCTCTTGCCAAAGACCAAAACGTTTTACTGTCGTTTACAAAGCTTAATTGTATTTCAATTTCCTTATAGTATTCAAATCTCTTTCTTTTGCACAGGGCTTTGAAACTATTTTGTTTTTCTGTGTATTTTCTCTTATCATTAACTTTTTGAGATTTTCGGAACAATTTCAATAAATTCATACACTTCTCTCTCGCTTTCCTACATTCATTGTCAAACCATTTGTTTTTGGCGGGTTTTGGTGTATATTTAGATTGATTTTCCGGCTTTTTATACGACTCTAACAGTAATTTACTTAGCTCTTGCAAATTAATAGAGGATGTTTGTGTTTCTAAAATACTAAGTTTTTCATCGACTTTTCTGTTAAAAATGTCCTTATCTATCGGATTCCATTTTAGCTTTGGTAACAGATTTGCTTTTTTATTTTGATTTTGAGTACTATTTGTTTCCAAAAAAAGTGTTATTGGTTGGTGATCTGACCAGATTTGGTTTCCAACTTCAAAACTCCTCACAAGTTTTAGTACATCCACTTAGACTCCGCATAAATCATTTACTGAGTTCCCAATGTTGCTTACAAAAGTAAAATCTCCATCCTCATCACCCAAAGTTCTACCATTTAAAATCAGTAAACCGTAGTTATTACAAAAAGTTAGAAACTTTCTGCCGTTTGCATTTAGAATTCTATCTTTTGATTTTCTTATTTCAGTATTAGAAGGAAATGACACAATATTTTTATCCAGTACTTGTTGTTGTTCTCCTATTCTTACATTAATGTCGCCCATTATAATTAAATTTTGGACATCTATTTCCTGCATACACTGATCTACTTCACTGAATTCCTGTTCCCAATTTAAACCTCTAATGTATAATGGCATTATTGTGATTTCAATAGAATTACCTTTTTGTCAATTAGATCTATTCCGTTTTGAGTTTTGTAGTTGTATTTCATACCCATATCTATTAGATTTTTTCGCACTCCACAAACATAACCACCAATTGCTCTTCCAAATCTATTATTTCGTATGGCTGGTTTCCAAATGGTTTTATAAAGTTTGAATGTATTTTCATATTTACTTATATTCTTTTCCTCCACATGTGTTTCTAATAATATAAATATTTCATTTTGTTTTATGAAATCAAAAAAATCTTGATGAAGATATTTATTTTCTAGCCCATGAACATTATAAGACATGATTTTAAATTTTAGTTCCTTGTTTGTATTATTTAAAGCTACATTAACATTTCTACTTAAAGTTAAACTATTTTTATTGAATTTGTTTATTAGTTTTTTGGATTAATTGTTTCAAAAAATGCCTTATAGTTAAAATTTAAATCTCGCACTTTCTCACCATATAGCTGTCTTAAAACTTCTTCTCCAGTGTTTTGCCCAGACATCAGTATTTTATTTTTATTCCAGAAAAAACGTTTTTCATCCACCACAAGTTTATGGTCTTTAACGGTTACTTTTTTATTTTTGTCAGCTTTTAAAAGACATTGTTTTAACTGAAGCATTATTTTTTTATCGGGTTGTCTTTCTAAGCATAGATCACGCTCAATGTATATAGGTTTTCCTTTCAGATTTTTGACATGCTTAAAAATCTCCATTACCATTTCAACAGACTTCAATTCAACCATAACCGTCATCTTGTTATTTCTTTCAAATATTTTTTTGGTTTGTTCTATTTCCACTTTAGTTGATAGCTTGAGATCATCTTTAAACATGTTTTTGACTGCACTATAGCATGATTTTTGGGCTTCCAGACCTTTGATTATTAATTTCTTCCTTTCAAGGGCTTCTTCCAGTCGTCTCATTCTTTTTTGGTCCTCTTCTCTTTCTTTTTTAAGATTTTTTATTTCATCTTCCAGCACTTTATTTTCATCAGCTAATTTACGAACTTCTGATTTTACCTCCATTATATTTTCTTTAACTTCAAGAATATCGTTTTTTGTAGGCATATTCTTTAATTTGTCATCAAAAATCTTTGCCATTAGGTCTATTAATTCACTTGTCGACATTTTACCAACTTCATTTTGCGTTGCTGTTTTTTCTGGGGATATTTCATTTATTTTTCGTTTAGGTGTTTGCTGATTTATTTCGCTTTTAGATAATTTTGGCGTAAAGAAAAATTCATGGGGTTTGCTCATGTTTCTGTTGTTAAATGATAACGATTTACAAAACGGTTACGGCCACGGTTGCGCTAAAGTTACTTATATCAGTCGGTAATGCAGTGTATCCAAAATCCGATGGACTATTACAAAAGGCTAAGTTTTTCTGTGTAATGGATCTGGAAAATGGGTTTTTCCATGTACCCATTGATGAAGCAAGCAAAAAGTATACAGCGTTTGTAACTAAGCAAGGGCTATACGAATTCAACCGTGCACCTTTCGGTTTCTGCAATTCGCCAGCATATTTCATAAGATACATCAACTTTATTTTTCAAGAGCTAATAACTGCAGATGTTATGGAACTATACATGGATGATATAGTTGTTTACAGCGAAACTGAAGAAGGTAACATGAATAAGTTGAAATTAGTACTAGAGGTAGCACAACAATGGTTTAAAGATAAAATGGTCAAAATGTATGTTTATGAAAACCAAGATTGATTTTCTTGGACATACGATTGAAGGCGGCAGAATTTGGCCGGGAAAGGCAAAAACGAAGGCTGTTGCTAATTTCCCAGAACTCAAAAATATCAAAGACGTCCAATCATTCTTAGGATTGACTGGATACTTTAGTAAATTTATCCAAAATTATGCCTACATAGCAAAGCCATTGCCAAATTTGTTGAAGAAAATGTGATTTTTAAAACTGAAGCAGACGAAAAAAAAGCTTTCAACAATTTGAAGGCTTCGCTTACTAATGAACCAGTTTTATGAATTTTTTGTCGAGAAGCAGAAACTGAGTTGCACACAGATGCATCAAAAGAAGGATTTGGTGCAACTTTACTACAAAAATTTGATGGTCCTGTTTTCTTCTATATTAAAAAAGCGTCAGCACAGGAAGGGCGATTCCATAGTTATATCCTGGAAGCTAAGGCTGCGTATATAGCATTAAAAAAATTTAGGCATTTTGTTTTGGGCATTCATTTTAAGTTGGTTACAGATTGCGCTGCCTTTAAGCAAACAATATCTAAAAAAGATGTTCCACGTGATGTTGCCCAGTGGATATTATATTTACAAGATTTTGACTACAGAGTAGAGCACAGAAGCGGTAACCGTATGAAGCACGTATACTCTTTAAGTCGTTACCCAACATATGTAATGGTGATTTCGTCAGATATTGCTCCAAGGTTCTTTAAGTAACAACACGAATAATCATATCAACAATTTCTTATAGATATTTATTAACAATTTTAGTTGTTAAAATTCAATAGGAATATTATATTGAAAGTAACAAAAATAAATGTGTCAAGAAAATAAAAATTAAAGAAAAATATGTATGTATACACTTTTTTGTTTCATAAGATATTTGTTTTTTCTTGTAAATTATAAGGGGATGGGAGTATTCTAGATGGTAAGTTGAAAATGTAACTATAATATAGCGATAGGTAAAAAATGGACACCGATTTTATATACTAAACTTTTTTCAACAGGATTTCAGTGGACTCTTTTCATCGAATTCGTCAAGTGTAGAAGGAACTCATTTAAGAACAATACTGGAGGAATCTGTATAACCATTCGTGAAAGGGGATATTGGTCACATAACTGGTGAAAAAGGTGAGATAATGGTAATATATGAGTGATCTAACTTTATGTATGTACATTAGAAAAATAGATTTGCTTTGGATGGGTCTTATTTTGTTCGTTAGTAGCTAAAACTAACTACTGCAGAATTTAAGTGAAAACGGATAACTAGAACACTTCCGGCACGTGAAGTGTTCTAGATAATTTTCTCTAGAAGCTTAGGTTTATTGCAAATGTTTAAAAACAGTATCTAAATAGGGAATTTTTTTAAGATATCGGAAAAAGTACCATTATTTACCCAATTTTACAACATTCAATCGATTTCCGGCACGTGTTCTAGTTATCCGATTGCACTTAAATTTTGCAGTAGTTAGTTTTAGCTGTTAATGAACAAAATAAGACCCATCCAAAGCAAATCTATTTTTTAGGGCATGTCTAATGTACATATATTTTCAATTTATACACTCAAAAAAAAGACATATACTAAACTCCTTCAAAATAGTTCAAACATTTTCCTAAATTTGAGTAAAATTTTACTAAAACTAAGTAAATTTTATAATAATTTAATAAAAATTATAAAATTTTAAGTAAAAACAAAATAGTTCAGAAACTTGAAATTAGTTTATAATTTTCCATAGAAAAATTACTTGAGTTTTGGAAAATATTATTAACCGCAGAATAATATTTACTAGAAATTAAGAAATCTTTCCTAAACTTAAGGAAATTACATCATAGAATAACGTAATTTTCATTTTAGTTCAAAAAATTGGGTTCAGTAAATGATTTATTCCCAATTAGTTCATAAAATTTAACATACTTAAAATTTGTAAATGGTTATCTTTGATTTCAGTTAACATTTTTCCTTAATATTGAGAAATATATATTGATTTATAATAGCAATTTCTTAAAAAGCTATTTCGAGTTCATTGCTTACTAATTTTTAACTTCCAAAATTAAAAACTTCCGAAAATCTAGTTCAGATAAATAAAGAATATAAGCCATATATCATTTCCTACTATTTAATAAAAGTTGTCTTACTTCATAAAAATAACCTACTCATATTTAGGAAATTTTTCCTTAAAAATAGTACAGATAAATTTAAAAAAACGCAATAGATAAAAATCAGAAACTGGAACAAATGTTCTTAATTTGATAACATAATTAACTAAATTTTAGTTCAAAATAAAAAATTATAGTTAAATTTTACTTATAATTAGTATATATGTTTTTTAAAATGAACACTAATAGTGTAGATAAATTTAAAAAATAATGAAAAACATTACTAATTTTAAGTAAACATTTCGTAAAAAATTTTGAACGTAATGATTTTTTATTGGTAAATATTTACTAAATTTTAGAAATTATTTACTTAAATTTATAACAGAATCACAATACCCAAAAAATAACGTACTAAGTAATGCTAAAATAGTGCTTTTAGTGTCTAAAAAATATTTATTAAAAACTTCTAAGTTGAAATATATATTTGTACTAAGAGTATTTATTGAGTATTAAACAATTTACATATTTTTAGTAATTTAATTGTTAAAATTTAAATATAAAATAAGTAATAAACAATTTCTTTCTTTTATTCTCAAAATTTCATTATTAAAATTCTACTTATTATATTCAAAAGAGTTGACATTACTATTAATGTACCAAAAATAATAAACAAAGAAGAGAGAGAGAGAGAAATATATCACAAACAGTGCTGATGCATTACATGGATATTTGAATAATCGTTGCTATTATTTGGTTAATCTATATTAAAACAGCGATATTTTTGTAGATTATATAAATGTATAATTATTTAACAATGTGTACCAAAATTCATTTTTTAGAATGTGCATTTTGTTTTACCAAAATCGTTACAAAATATATGTTTATATAAGAACAGACTACTTAAAGAAACCGAATACTTAAATTAAATGCGATTAGGTAAATAGCAAAAATAAACAACACTGCGTAATATTGGAATGTTGAAAGTAACTGTTTTATTTATACAAAAAAAAACATACAGTCATTATTTTGCTTTTAGTTTTCATTCTGAACGCGTTAGAGTTAAAGAACATAGACGAAGTTGCAAAGATTTAAAGAAGAGAAATAATAAAATATAAATTAACAATAAAAAAGTGTAAAAGTAAAAGTATAAAACTTAAGTGTGTTTTTAAATACTATTATTAACAATAATATAAAAATATATAAAAAGTGTGCATCGTGTTTTAAATGGTAAGTAAAAACTATAGAACAAATTGATGTGATTTTATTAATAAAAGTGCAAATTAACAATCTTGAGAAGTGAAAATATGTGATTGCATTTGTTAAAAACTCCATTTCAATTTGTTCCATGGCATTTTTGTATTTTTAAGAACAGTTGTCCACGTTGTTTTTATTATTTGTTAGTGCTAAAATACTACATATTTGATTGATGACTTCAAATGCCATTAATATGGAACCAGAAGACAATTTGAAAGATTTATTGATGTTACACAAGGGAGACGCATTTTTGGAAATTTTTAAAGGTAAGTTTTTCTAAGTATTCTTAGAATTTCTAAGGCATACTTTAGAAAAGAATTTACATTTTCACTTTTTTTATTTTTAGAACATAACATTGACACAAATGCATTAAAATATATGACTCCAAATCATTTAGATGTTATAGTTCGCAAACCATTATTCGGTGTAAGAATAATATTCTAGCATCACCCTAAATCCTGGCAAAATGAGATGTCATCTTCCTATAATCTTTCAAAACAATCCTCAGTCAGCTCATCATTAAATCATGAAGAAGTAAGTTTATTTTTCGTTTTATTTATCTAATAAGTATATGTATTTATCAAATTTATAAAAAATAGTTTAATATTGAAGCAGTTTTAAAAGCATCTCTGTCCGTCAAATCGATTTTAACTTATTATGACATAAATAAGAAAGTAATTACAAAATTTCGTAGAATGATCGCAAGTTGTGTTATAGCCTATATTATTGAAAATAAAATAAATCCTTCTCCTAAATATTTTGAGAAAATTGCTGAATACATTGTAAAATATTTTACAACAGAAAACAAAGTAAGTTTTTGTTACAATGTTCAAAGTCCAAAATTTGTAAAACATTTCCCCACAAACAGGATTTATATTTTATACGCAAGAAGGGCAGAAAGCCAGGTGGTTGCTTATATAGCAAATACCATAACGCAATATCAAATTTAAGAAAAGAAGGTCTTAATGTGAATATACTAGAAAATAACACAGAAACTTTTGAAAATATAGAAGTGGAGCCTCCAGGTATAAAAAACATTGCCATATGTATGTTAAAAATATGGATATTTAAAATTCTTTAGTGACAACAAGGTAATCAAATTTTTAAAATTTGAGCTTTTACGTAATTATTGTTTGTTTTATAAAATGCAAAAAGCCCATCCGTATTTTTTTTAATTAAACAAATTTTTTATTCACTTCTAAAAATGTAAAACACTGATGGGGTGATTTGTATTTTTGTAACGATTGCCTTTGATTAGTACAATTAGGAAGACTAAGGACCTCTAGTGTTCCATAGCCAGAGATGCAGTGTGTCACAAAGAGTGTCCCTTCCACGCAGTTCTCCCGAAAGGAACCATAATTTAGCTATGAAAAGGTTCTGAATTTCCTCACAACTTATTACGTAACAGAAAAATTCTGAAGTACATTTTTTTTAAATTGTTTACCTTGTTTGAAATAAAAATTTTAAAGTAGACATATGTATTTAAGTTATATCTTTGATAAAAATGTAAATAATTAAACTTTCAGACGAAAATTATATGTTAAATGATAAAGAATGGCTAATGAATAATATTGAGCCAATGTCGGACGTCCTTCAAAAGTGGGACAACACTTTTTACATTAGAAGAAATTTCCTAAAATCGTCTGAAAATGGTTTGGAACATATTTTTAAAGAATGGCCTATATACAAACAATCTTTTGGACATAAATTAGTTAGTATTATAATTTTAGCATATTTCAATGATACTTTAAAACCAAAACATCATTTTATGTCGCATTATTGTAGAATTTTGGAACACTCTGGACCATTTTCTTATTTATGGACTTTTAACTTTGAATCAAAACATAGACAATTGAAATCCTATGTAAAAAATATAAATTCAAGAAGGAATGTTGTGTTATCATTAGCAATTAAATTTTGCATTTCTTTTTCGGAAACAATTTTCATCATATTCTGTAAGTTCTGAGTTATTAGAGTACAAAATACTACAAGCAACATCTTTAAAATCACCTCCCATTCATATTCATGAATTAAACAATAAATACTATTTAAGACCTAAAAATACTTGGTAATTTAAAATTTTAAAAAATATATTTAAAACTCGTAAATTGCATTGTAATTCAAAAATATATATCTTTAAAAATAGAATTAAATTGAATATTAATCTAAATTTAAACAAAACTAAAATTTAAATCAATATTTGTGTTATTTTTTCATTATAAAATATAAGATTGTATTAATAAATAAGTTATTATATTCATTTATATATATTTAAATAATAAATAAACTGTTTAAAACAATCTAATTTGTACTTTTATTTCTAGATAAAACAATAAATAAAATCTAGAAAAAAAGTAATAAAATTAAGTAAATATATTACTATAAAATTGTAAAAATGTTACTGTATTTAAGTACATGTATTCTATAAAGCTAAATGAAATAGATTACTACTTGGTACAATTATTCCTTAAAAGAAGGAATCAATGTACCAATAAGTATCCTATTTTTTCTAGCTTTATAGAATACATGTACTTAATCACAATTACATTTTTTCCTATATTTTGGGAATAATTTACTTATTTTTAGTACTTTTTTTCTTAAATTTGGGTGAATATATTATTACTGGGGTGGATGCGTTTACTAAATTTCAGTTATTACATAAACTAATATGTAGGATTTTTTTCCTTGTTTTGAGGCTAACATTTGCCGTTTAGTACATACATTTTAATTTATTTTGGGGAATAAATTAACTTAAAAACATAACTTTCTTATTCGTTTTTCGTAAAATATTTATTAAATCGAAGTCAATTTTTACTCAAAATTTTTACATATTGTCATAATTTTAAATAAAAAATATTTATCTTTTTAACTTAAATTTAGGAAAAATTTCCTAACTTTTATAGATTTCTCAAATTTATCTGAACTATATTGGAGTAAATATTAACTTATTTAAAGTAAGGCTTAAGATAATACATGAACTAGTGTGAAGATAAGTTTATACACTTTTCTAGCAAAAATTTACTATAATTCAGTAAATTTTTGGAATAATATTGAGTAACTTTTCTTTCCCAAAATTAAGTAATTTTTTTATTAAATTGTAATAAAAAATGTCTTTGGCGCCATACGACAACCATAATGTCCTCAAATTGAGTAAAATTTCCTAACTTCTAGTTCGTTTTTTTTTGAGTGTATATGTTATTATTGCAATAAATTGTAAATTTACTTATAATAATAAAAAAAAAAATTAAAACCAACAATTTGCATTTTTATTTAATAGAAGAAAAATCTATTGCAGATATATATAATTAACTAGTAACAATATAATTATTCAATATTACAAACTTTATTGTTAAAATTTTACTGTTGACTATTAACAAATTTTTTGTTTAATTTGACAAACTCGTTGTTGAAACATATTGTTGAGTGTTAACAATTTCAAGTAACAAAAATATATTTTGTATCTACAAAATCGGTTGTTGGTGACTTTTCAATTAAAAAAATAATTGTATTGACGAAAATGGTAATTAATATGACAATTGATTTGTCGTAATTTTTTTCTGTGTAGTATCAATCTTCGCAAAACTTTCAAACGACGATCCAATGTACAGAAGGCTATCAACAGTTGCATGCATAATTCGACTAAAACTACGGGCCTAAACGACAACATATTATAAATGTTACAAGACGAGATGATTGAAAAGTTTGATGATGATCGACAACACCTGCGTACTGAAGCTAAGAATCAAATCCAAAAGGCTCAAGTCGAATACAAACGAAGTTTTGACAAAAGGCGTAAAGAAGGCGATGTCTACCAGGTAGGAGACTTAGTGGCTATAAAGAGGACCCAATTTGTATCAGGCCGAAAGCTTGCGAGTGAATTCCTTGGGCCATAT
The DNA here is from genome assembly GCF_958450345.1 of Calliphora vicina. Classification (NCBI taxonomy): domain Eukaryota; kingdom Metazoa; phylum Arthropoda; class Insecta; order Diptera; family Calliphoridae; genus Calliphora; species Calliphora vicina. The sequence continues at coordinate 89,443,937 of NC_088782.1, forward strand.
AAAATTGACAGAGTCAAGAGAAACAACCGGTATGATGTCGTTAAAGCAGCCAACTTTGAGGGACCTAACAAAACATCTACAAGTTCAGACTTTATTAAGCCATGGAAGAATGACGAATCCGCTGAGTGTCTATTGTCATCTGTGACAGATGAGTAACAGGATGGCCGGGTGTAAAGGGTATACTGTATTAATTGTATTAGTAAATTGGTCATCGTGAAAGTAAGTACCAAAATAGAAAGACAATGAAGAAACAAACAAGCGAGTAGAGCCAGACAGTTGAAGTATGTACCTAGCGAAAGTTGCATTCAAAAGAGATTTTCTAAAAGTTGCAGTTTAAAAGTTGTTAATAAATCAAAATTGTTCTTAAAAGTTGTGAAATTTAAAAACTAATAAAAGTTGTAAATCTATTCATTAAAATAATAAAATCTACATTAAAATTAAACTTAAATAATTAAATTGTAACAACTAATCCCAAAATATTAAAAACCAATGTAAAGAATATTACATCTTTGAAATAAATTAATGAATTATCTTTTAAAATAAAATATCTAAATAAATTTTGAAAATAACTTTCTTACATATATATATATATATATATATACATATTTATATATATATATACATATTTATATACAGTGGGGAGCTCAAATGAGTACATGTTTCTATTTTGTGCACTTCTTATGGAATAAAAATAAAACTAATAAAGCAAATTCAAAAATTGTTTCTGTCATTTATTTTATGTTTAATATGTAACAAAATGAATTACAATTCAAAACAAAAAACATACAGTTCTAAATAAAAACACAGACAAAACTAAAATAACTCGCATGTACTCAGTTTTGCACCCCACAATAACTTTAGGGAAGAATTGCATTTTTTAAAAAAAATTTCAAAATCCTTTATTATGTAAATAAAATTTTACACGCATTGGCATATTTTCTATAAAGTTTTAATTAACTTTTTTTGGAATACTCTCTCTCTCGTGCTCAATCCGCTGCTCGTACAAATTGGTAGGAGTTTATCGGTATGTTATGAAACCTTTTCCATTCATGCTTGGGAATTGTGATGCCGCCTCAGCTAGCTCTGCACCGGCGTAGGAACTCAACCCGCATACACAATACACATGGTTCGTCACAACAAAACCTATCTCATCTATAAATTTACAAAATAAACAAAAATAAAAACAATCATGATGATCCAATCCGAACATCGCTTATATGGGTCAGATGTCATACCCATCACAGCGTTGCCCACCCTGCCATAGTCATCATTATGATGACCCCTATCATTTGTATGCCAACTACTTACCACAACCTTATTATCTAACCATTTCGGACAACTATCCTGTAACTATTAACAAAACATTTAGAAATACATTTATTACAATAAATATTCCTAAAACTAAACAAAACATATAACTTAATCTAAATTTTCCCTTCTCTTCCTTCTTTTCTTTTTTTTTTGTTTTCCGTTCTTATATAAAAAAAATCAATATATGGTAAAAAAAATATGTTAATTTTCTTAACGTATATAACGAGTTTGAATTTCGTAATTATATTTATTTTTAATCGATAGGTCATTAACCACTTATTATATTTTCTCTTGTTTTGTACATTTCGATTAAAATTCTGTTTTTCCTTTTTTTTTTTTCTTTCTTTTTTTGAACTTTTATCAATTTTTTTCCTGAAGATTAATTTTTTTTTTTGAAACAATGAATATTTAGTTAAGCTAATAGAACTGAATATCATTGAATCTATTTAGTCCTTATTAAATTTCCTTAACCCTAATGATACTTAACACTAACACAAAATAAAAATACGTTAAATGAAAATTTTACTAACATATATCTTAAACTCTATACATAACTTCACCTAAACAAGGAACAACTAAATTTAATATTGTAATCATTAATTCAATATAATGTACTCTACTATTTCGTTTTATTTAAACATCTATCAATTCCTAAAGGAGCTCCCTGAAGAATTTTATCTTTTGTTATTTGGCTTATTTTCTTTTCACATTAGCGCCTTTTTTTTTACCCGTTTCTTTAACCTATTTTGACTAATTTAGTTGTAACCTTTTACATGTAACACTTTAACAACAAAAAAAAAAACTTATAAGACTATCAATTTTAAATAATAAACATAATACAACATATAACCTATACTAACTTACACTACCCTATTGTTTTGTCTTGTTCGACTAATTTGACTTGACTATTATCATATAAGAAAAATATTATTGGTTCATAACTAAACTTTCTACTTGAAGTGGATAATAAGACTTTTTCATTTAATCACAGATGGCATTCCATACCTTTACTTTTCATGATGTTGCCACTGTATGGTTAGGTAAACACGGTGTTATCATCACTGTTGCTCCTATTAAATTCTCTGTTGGTCATTATTTTGGGGATATTTCAATTTATCTTCCTTCAGATCTTACATTCAGTCCTTATATCCATTGGCTACCTCCTTCACGTCCATAAATTCAAGGCTTTATATCTTCTGGCAATCTCAAAGTATTTGGAACATTTTATGTACACTATGCTCCTTTAATTCCTTTATTTGAAACCACTTTCTTATGTTTCTTCTTTTTGTTATATTGTGATGTCTATTACGTTAAATTTTTAAATCTTTCTTTTTCGTCTTTTCTCATCGCTAGCCAAAAATCAAATCCAACTTCTTTTTAACTTTCTTTAATATCCTCTGCCTAAATGTAACGTTCAAAACTAACAGCAGTTTTTTTCCTCTTAACAAAAAAAAATCTATATATAAAAAAAAACATAACGTACATAAAACAACATAGACTTGTACACAATCGTGTCAATGTACTTTTGGCCTTAGCCTTGAAACATTTTTATTTTTGTATTTGTAAGAGAAATTTTCAATCAAAATTTTTTTTATTTTCTCTTACTTCAGTTTTAGTCTGGCATCTTTTCAAGCTTTGGTATCACTAATATTATACATACAACTCTGTACTACATACAATCCACATTTTATTTTTGACATTTCAGCATAAACAAAACACGCATTGGACTTTTATAGTAAACAATTAATTTTTCATTAACATTTAATTTAAATCAATACAAAAAAAACAAAAACAAACAAACAAACATTAAAGAAAACAAGTTTTAAACAAATAATAATTCAACATAATATAAACAACTAAAACAAAACCTGTAATAAATAATAAACCAAACAAAATTAAAACATCACACAACTCTCGGCCACGTACATGACACAGCGGTGAGACACCAAACAAGAATTGCTTCTGGACTACCTCAACAGGTATTGTTTCAACCGCCAATTCACGATTCACTAAAAATTCTCAATAGGATTGAACTCAAGACATTGAGCTGATAACTGCATTAATAAGAAATTTTTCTAGGAACACCATTCTTTACGATTTTTGACGTGTGCATTGGGTCATTATCCTATTGTTTTTTTCTTGGGCATATTAACACAGATTTTAATCGTTTGAAACATGTCTGTAGCATAAACAATTTTAGCAAAATGGAGTATTTTTAAATTTCAAACTTGGGTGTTTAAGGAGGAAAAGGAAAATTGGTACTTTTCCCCTAATGGTACTTTTTTAATTTTTAATTTGTATTTAAAATTATTTCACTTATGTATGTTAAAGTTAGCTGATATGTCGTCGTCCCGAAGTTATCTTCTCGTATATCACAAAATCAAAAAAAAATTAGTTAAGACCATTTTCTGGGGTAAAATTCTTAGATCTATCGATCTGTTCGATCCCCAGGTCTATATATCTTATAACTTCTGAGATATTGTGGAGCTATTTTGTTGTATATCCCTTTTTGCTAAAAATTCAATGCATTATAATACCGTATGTGGCATTTTTGTGGATATACAAGGTGGCGCAAAAGTAATCCTCCTATCAGAAAATGCTATAAATTTTGCGATTGGCCCCTAATGTAAGTTCTGTTTTTGCTGACTATTTATTTGACCAATAACACTATACAACAAAATCAAATTTTTTCCAAAATTACAAGGTCCGACCAATAAATTTTGATAGAGGAGACAAAAAAAAAAAAGACACGTTAATTTCGTATTTATTAAGAATTTTGATAGAAAGTCTTCATTAATTAAATTTTATTTAGCTCATGGTAATGTAGTGGAATTACATTACCATACGATGTCCAGCATATTTCAGCTATAAGCGTTCTTCAATGGGTGCGCATGTTAAATTTTTGGGGTACTTTAAAAAAAAATCTTAATAAATGCGAAATTAACCCTAAGCTCTTTTTTGTTGTGTCTTATTTCTGACTTTCTGGTTGAATTTTCCGTTTTGGTGTATTCAGTTACTTATAGTAAAATTTCACGGACAATATTTTTTCGGAACATTTTAACTCCTTAAATCCCTGTTTTAATGGAGTTTGTTGCACTTTTTTTAAAAGAAGGACAAAAAAGACCCATGCCTCGAGGAGTTAGAGGGTTAACATATGCTACAAAAATGTTCTCCGTAACATTTTCAATAAATTAGCTGAACACATTTTATACCTAAAATGTTCTTTAAAAAAAAATTCTTAATAAATGCGAAATAAACCCTCGGGTCTTTTGTTATGTCTTATTTCTGACTTTCTGGTTGAATTTTCCGTTTTGGTGTATTTAGGGACTTATAGTAAAATTTTACGGATAATATTTTTGAGGAACATTTTAACCCCTCAAATCCCTGTTGTAATGGTGTTTTTTGCTCATTTTTAAAAGAAGGACAAAAAAAATAAAATATTCTCCGTAACATTTTACATAACTTTGCTGAACACATTTTATACATAAAATGTAAGGATCACATGGTTTCTTATGGCGATTAACAATAGGAATGTGCCAGAGTTGGGAAACTTTAACCCCCCCTCAAATGAAATTCAGATGTAAACTTTCAAAACGCCGATACACGTGTCTTTTTTTTGTCTCCTCTATCAAAATTTATTGGTCGGACCTCGTAATTTTTTTGGTGTTGTATAGTGTAATCGGTATGTGACTTTGGCACAACGTGAATTTCGTCGCAGATGAGTGATGAGGCCCGTTTCCATCTTAGCGGGTACGTAAATAAGCAAAATTTATGCTTCTGGGGCACTGAAAATCCGCGTGTAACCCACGAAGAGCCACGAAGAGCCATTACACCCGCTAAAAGTCACTGTATGGTGTGCTGTTTTCGCTGGAGGAGTCATCGATGTCGCGGGCCAAACGGTTACTGTGAATGGTGAGCGCTAAAGAGCAATGATCAACGAGTTCTTTTTGCCGCAGCTTGATGAATTGGGGTTGGAAAACATGTGGTTCCAACAGGACGGTGCAACGGCACACACTGCACGTGCCACAACCGATATGCTGAAGGATGTATTTCCCGGGCGCCTCATCTCCCGTTTTGGCGTTTTGCATTGGCCAGCAAGATCGCTTGATTTGACCGCTCCAGACTTCTTTTTATGGGGCTTTTTGAAGTCGCGGGTTTATGTCAACAAGCCTCAGACTCTTGCAGCTCTTAAAGACAATATCCGTCATGAATGTGAGGACCTATCGCCGAAAGTTTTGGCCAAAGTGATGGAAAATGTCATAAAAAGGGCTCAAATGACAATCAACTGTGGCGGCGGCCATTTACATGACATCATATTCTCGACTTGATGTAAAAAAATTAAAAGACCAAATAAAAATAATCCACAAGAAGAATCAAAGTTTTTCATTTTTGTTTAATTACAGCCAAAAAACATCGGAAATTTACTTTTGCGCCACCTAGTATAATAAAAAGTGCATGAAATTTTGTAAATATAAAAATCTTGTGTTATCTTCACGTATATGATATGAAATATTTGACAAGATTTTAAAAAATAAAAAAAATATTTTATTTTTATTATAATAGGCATTTGATTTCATTCTATATTCATGATTTGTTCAGCATACAATTAATAACGGTTATTTATATATGTATATATCGAAAGTATATAATAAAAATATGTAATATAGATTTGTTTAAATTCACTTTATTGTAAATAAATTAAAGTTTATTCTAACAATATTATTGTAATAAACTGAGAAATGTTATTAAGTAGAAATTTCTGACCGATTATGGCCAATAGGCTGAAAATAATTAATAAATAAAAAAACAAGTAAAAATAGAAACAAGAACATAATAATACAAAATATATCAATATATAGAGTAGAGAAAATATATTGAATTTGTGTTATTTTATTCCCCATATTCATAAAAAAAAATTAAATTTGAACATTGTTTTAAAGCAAAAATTTCCATACAAAATTTGATTTGAAAACGTTTAAATTTAAAAATTGTTTATGAATAAGGTCTTATAACTTCAATTTTGATAAATTGAACTTTTTAAAGAAAAGTATTTCTTTTAATTTAGAAATCGATCTATTGAACTATGTACAGTGTAAATCTCTTGTATTTAGGAATGTTCCGGCTCTGAACATTTTTCACCAATTGTGTTACTTCTTTTATACCCATACATTACTCAATAATCAGACGTGTTTTAAATCACAAGGAACCCTGCAAGCAACTCAGTTAACTTAAAGCTAACTTTAAATTAACTTTTTCTCAACTAGTTGTGGTTGACGCCTGGATTACTTTCAATGGAGAGAACTGACTATTTTAACATGGCGATGTCATAGGAAATAGTCAATTGTCCGTGTCTGCATGACTTTTCAACTAACTTAAAGTTAGCTACATAGTAGTCAGCTTAAAGTTAGCTAAATAGCAGTCAACTTAAAGTTAGCTACATAGTAGTCAGCTTAAAGTTAGCTACAAAGCAGTCAACTTAAAGTTAGAACTCCGTGTGGAGTTCTCAGTTCCGTGTGGAGTTCTCAGTCCGTGTGGAGTTCTCAGTCCGTGTGGAGTTCTCAGTCTCCCATCGGACGCGTCCCAGGTGGCGGATAGGGGGAGCAACTGCCTAGTCTAGTGATACTGTTTTGACAACAGGTCATTAGCCTTGACAACTGCTCAAGCGATGTCAATATCTTAAGATACATTTTTAACAAATGGTCTAAACTTCTTGACATAGCTAGGTTAGTAAACGGAACTGCGCTAGCCGACTATCATAATACTGTGATGCATTTTATAACAAATGGTCACAGTAGGATGTAATTGGTGTTAGGATAATGTTATTACTGGTGATACATTTTTGACAAATGGTTGCCTAGTGCTAACACATTCTTTCTCTCTTCTTAGTGTTACAACCCGCGGACCAAAACTGTTCTTTCCTCTCTCTACTCTTTCTTTCCCCCCCCAGGTCAAAGTGATGGTAGCAGTGCCGAAGACCTGAATGGCTAGTAAGTGGTTAAAGAAAACTAGTCGCTAACAGCTCCCCTCCGACGCCAGGGCACGGGTCGGTTGTAATACAGTTTTCGCCTAATCCATGTACGCCGTCCCTGCATGGAGTGTGGGATCAAAATGAACAAAACTACAAATAACAATAAACAACAAAAACAAACAACAGCGAAAGGCCAGCAGGGGAAACCTATGCTGGCTGATTGCAAACAGTCAGCTGTCCAACCTTCTGGTGACAGTTTGACTAAAGGCAGCGAGGTAGACTTGGATTTCAAGCCGAGCACCTCCAAAGCTGCATTAGCCCTCGCTGGTAATATAGCAGCAAAAAACCCTTTGTTGGACACTGTCGATAAGACAGATGTCTCTGCGAAGATGCTACAGGTTGGATCGCCGAACCAGAAGACGGGTCCAACCACCGTAGCCCCACCCGCCATTACGGCAGAACCGAACGCCCCCATTCGCAAAGAACCATCTAGGAGGGCTTACGTGCAAAGGCGTGCCGCCATGCGCATTATCGATCGGCTTGGATCCAAGTCGGCCGATGCGCTTAATATTGACGAACTGTCGAAACTTAGCTGGGCTAAGGCCCAACTGGCTGAGCTGGACAGTTCAAATCCTCCTCCAAGCGCAGATGCAGCGAACCAAGGCGCATCTGCTGGGCCCAAACGGCAACGCTCTGAGGAGGAACTGCTTCAACAGCCGAAGACTAAACGTCTGAAGCAAGAGGCTCGCGTGGTAAGAAGGCCTTACAGTGAAGTTGCTCGCAACCCACTTGTAAGGGCGATTATCGACAGGAGTGTTGAAGACGGAGCTATCTCCCAGGAGAAATGGCTGAAAATCCGTCAGGTTATGCTGGGGGTATACTGGAAGATTCTCAAGGAGAATCCCGGTCCATCCCCGCAAAACGATGATGCTGGCTGGTACCAAGGCCATGTAAAACTGCTAGCGTGTACCAATGACCGCTCAGCTTTATTGCTAAAGTTAGCAATCGCGTACCTAGGGGAATTGTGGCCCGGCGCGAAACTGGACGTGATACCGGTATGTGAGATACCTCGCAGACCGAGATCACTCGCAGTTATACCGGCGGAACCACATGAACCTTGCGTACATTCAGAGCGGGAATCCTGACCTACCGACCCATAATTGGAAAGTGGTAAAGGTTTCCGCTCCTGAAGGTGCGAATAGGAAGGTGGTCGTGGTTCTGAATAAGGAATCATTAGCGCCACTACGGGAGAAGCAAAGCCGAATATACTACGGTTTCGATAGCATAAGGCTGCGCGTCTATCGTGGTGACGACAAGATCGACCCCGAAACTTCTGAGGTTAAATCAGAAGCTCCGCAGGAGATGGATGCGAAACCCGAGGTTGATGACCCCGCTAACCCAGATGACGAAATGGAGACCCAATCAAACTCCGGTATGGTTGGGGATCTATTCCGTTGTATGGGTGAAGTGGAGGACGAGGACGCTCTTCTGGACTCTGATCCAGAAGACGTGGACGTAACCGTCATCTACGACCCCGATCATGGTGAAGGTGATCCAGGCGAACCTTCATCACTCTAAGGCAGCTTCTGCTGCACTACTCCTCCACATTACTGAAAATGGGGAGGACATCGCGTTGGTCCAGGAGCCTTGGATTTGCAATGGCGAAATCAAGGGACTCAACGCAGAAGGGTACAAGCTTTTGTACAAAAAAGGCACAGGTAAAATTAGATCTTGCATATTGGCTAAAAACTATCTTAATATCTTCATTCTAAATGATTATAGCGATGAGGATACAGTAACCGCTGTATGGGAGACGAGGTCATATAAAATATGGCTTCTCTCATGCTACATGGCCCATGATCAGGTCGACCCACCACCTAACAACTTGGTGAGGAAAATGATGAGTGCTGCAAATCGCTCCCGGACTCCTGTGGTCATAGGGGCTGATGCCAATGCCCATCACACTATCTGGGGAAGCTCGGATACAAACGCTCGAGGTGAGTTTCTATTAGACTTTATATTGGATTATAATCTAGTGATAACCAATAGAGGTTCAGAACCTACTTTTGTAGTTGCAAATAGACAAGAGGTTCTTGATATCACGCTTGTCAGTGCAAGCCATTCTTACATGATCAGAGACTGGAAGGTTTCAAATGACTGTTCCTTCTCGGATCATCGTTATTTAGTTTTCTCCATCAATAGGAAACCAGATAGGGTTGAACCCTTTTTAAATAGGAGGAGGACAAGATGGGATGAGCATCGACGTATTCTATCTGAACTCCTACCCCAATCTCCCACAATTAACGATATTGAGAACATTGTAAGGGCTGTAGATACACTTACGAATTCCATTAATGGGGCTACTAAGCACACTTGTGCGGACTTTTGTAGCGGCGTCGAAAGCTCCTCTGAAACTAGCCGTTTACGCAAGATTCTGTCTAAATCACCAACCGTTCAGGGTTATATCCAGAAACAGGACGGTAAATGGACCACCAGTGGACAAGAGACTCTTGAAGTACTCATGGACACTCACTTTCCGGGAAGCCTGCCATTTAGCATGGCATATGAATCCCCACACCATGATAGAATCTCATCTTCAATTGAGATTAACGAGGATAAGCTACTCTGGGCCATTCGGAGCTTTGATCCTGATGGTATCATACCTGCTGACCTGCAAAACAATGCAGAATTAGTTACACCATGGCTGATTACGATATTTCAAGCCTGTCTCTCATGGTCCTACATACCTAATCAATGGACCGAATGCAATGTGACTTTTATACCTAAGGGTGGAAAGGCTTCACATACCAAGGCAAAGGACTTTAGGCCAATAAGTCTATCATCCTTTTTGCTTAAAACCCTGGAAAGAATTATTGACATTCATATAAGAATGTCAGTTGGCCAGGGATTATTATATCCCTCTCAACACGCCTATACAAAGGGGAAATCGGTTGAGACGGCACTTCACTCACTAGTAGGGTATATCGAGAAATCTATCGAATTCCGCAATTACACACTTGTCGCCTTTCTGGATATAGAAGGGGCATTTAACAATGTGAAATCTGCAACCATAATATCAGACCTGGATTCACTAGGACTTGAACAATCAGTAGTTAGGTTCGTTAGGTACCTTCTGAATTACAGGATCATCCGTTCTAAAATTGGAACGACCACGATATCCAGATCTGCCAAAAGAGGCACTCCCCAGGGGGGTGTCCTATCTCCACTTCTGTGGAACTTGGCCTTAAACTGTTTGCTCGGAAAACTAGATTCCCTGAACTACAAGACTGTTGCCTATGCGGATGATGTAGCGGTGGCGGTCTCAGGGTTTCATCTGGGCACGATATCACCAAGACTGGGGACGGCACTCGAAATTTTAAATCGATGGTGCATCGATAGTGGTTTGAGTGTAAATCCCAGTAAAACTGAACTTGTACTGTTCTCTTTACGGAATAAGATTCCTAACTTTACGCTACCCCGACTAAGCGGCACTGAACTGTCGCTCTCGGATAGTGCAAAATACCTGGGTATTATACTTGACAGGAAATTATCCTGGAAACTCAACGTAGAGGCAAGAGTAGCTAAGGCCATGACGGCTATGTATATCTGCAAAAAGGCCATAGGCACGAAATGGGGTATTAGATCCTGGAACATGAATTGGCTAGTCGATACGGTTACTAAACCAATACTATTTTATGGGGTCTCTGTCTGGTGGAAGGCAATGGATAAGGCCTCCAATCGCATACTCTTTGAAAGGGTATTGAGACGTATGGCAATCCTGATAACAGGGGCATTGCGAACTACCGCGACAAAATCGCTTTTTACTCTACTCAATTGGATTCCAGTAGATCTAATGGCCAGGCAATTGGCATTAAACACGGCCTTTAGGCTCAAGGCCTGCAACACATGGAAATTCAGGTCCTATGGACATGCTTGCATAATAGGAAACTTACGAAATCTTCCTGATCTTATTGATTACTGTACCCCCAAACCCTTCCTCCTGAGGAATTTCGGTTTCTCTATCCCATCCAGTATGGAGATTGTTGATGGTCTCCCTGTCGATGAAAGGAGGCTATCGATCTATACGGATGGGTCCAAAAAGGGGGATAGAGTGGGCGGGGGAATATACATTCCTGAATTCGGAATAAGAATATCCTTTAGGCTCCCAAATGGATGCAGCATCCTTCAGGCTGAAATATCGGCCATTAGAAGAGCGGCAAACTGGCTCAGATATTACAGTGTATCTGGTCGAGATATCCGTATATATACTGATAGTAAATCCGCAATTAAATCCCTGGTAGGTGTTTACACAACATCGAATATGGTCCAGGAATGCCGGACATCCTTAAATGAGATGGCGAGACATTCGACAGTTGTACTCACATGGGTACGTGGACACAGGGACAATTGTATTGCCGATTATTTATTTATTTTTTTTATTTATTTATTTTCAATGAATTATAAGCCTATAAGGCCAATTAAATTCAGGTTTACATATGGCAGTAAGTATAACAAATTACTATAAAAAATATTAACATAATTTAAAATTTAAAAATTTTGTTAAAAAAGATACATATAAATTTATAAATTAAATTAACCCCCCTATTTTTGCACAAATAATGACACTTTATTAATTTTCTTTTATTAATGTTATTTGATAAATTAGTACTAGTATCATAACAGCTATATTTCTTATATATATACTTTCAAAGTATTCTTAAATTGCTGAATAGTTTTATCAAAATTACGAACATCATATGGAAGAATAGAATTCCATATTCTGGCTACCCTAACAACAAATGATCTGCTCATAACAACGGTGGAGTGTTTTGGGCATATTAGCAAATTCGTTCTAGAAGAATGACCAAAATTAAATTTTTGCAAAACGTACAAAGGTTTTCCATATTTTACAATTTTATAAAATTGTAAAATTACTCTTCGATCAATAAAACTTTTAAAATCTGACCCTAATGTACTTAATACGTAAGATGATATATGTTGTCTATAACTGAGACCGTATATAAAACGCACCACTCTATTAAAGCAAATACGAAGCTTCGTTAGATTTTGTTCTGACATTCCAGAAAATATTTCCACTCCATACATAAACAAAGGAAGGCACAATGACATCGCAACACGTTTCCTTACTTTTAAAGGAAGAAAAATTCCTAAGTTGTAAAGCCTTCTCAAAACAAAAGATACCTTCGATATTATGCTATTTACCTGATAGCAAAAATCCAGCTTAGTATCAAGGTATATTCCCAACACTTTATGGTGAGAAACAAATGTTAGGGGTACACTTCCGAGATAGATTGAAGGTAGTAGTAAATTATGAGAGAAACACATACCCCTAGACTTTGAGGGATTCAATGATAAAAAATTTGATTCAGACCAGTCCATTATAAATTGTAAGTCATTATTCATATTATCTGCTAAATAATTAAGGCCGAAGCCACCATCATTTACCAATAATTGTATATCGTCTGCATATGTATAGGTTTTACAAAAATGTATTCCACGGTACAGATCATTCATATACATCATAAACAATATCGGTCCCAATATTGAACCCTGAGGCACTCCTCTATGTAATCCCAGTATGGATGATCTTTGGGATTTAAATTCAACATACTGTGATCTACGATACAAAAATGATGATATTAGGCTACAAGCAGAATTTTTAAATTTAAATTCATTGCAAAGTTTACTACACAAAAAATCATGACTAATAGAATCAAAAGCCTTACTTAAATCCAGTGTTACTAGAACAGAATTGAACAATTTGTCCATGTTGCATCTTAAATTCTCCGCAATATCTAATACCAGACCAGTCGTATTATAACCTTTCCTATAACCTGACTGGTAGGGATTAATAAAATCACCTACACTAAGATGGTCCTGTATTTGTTTTTTCAATAAAATTTCTAAAACTTTTGAGCTTACATTCAAAATACTTATCGGGCGAAAATCCATATAAGAGCGAGGCATTTTAATTTTAGGAACTGGTATGACCCTCCCAACCTTCCAACTCTGTGGAAACATTGAATATGTTATCACTGAATTAATCAAATATGTAAAATGTCTCGAAATCATAGGAAATATAAGTTTAAGGAATTTAAGTGGTATACCATCCGGGCCAATAGAGTTCGATTTAATACTATTCAGGGCTTCAAATACTTCACATTCATCAACATTCCGAAAAGAAAATGTGTTATCATCATTGAAACTGTTAATATAATTATAAGATCTATTTATTGGTGGAAGCACTGAATGTAAGTTGAACTCATTGACATCAATAACATCTGATAAGTTGTCATCCCCAAAAGCACCCTCAGATCTCAATTTCTTCCAAAATTGGGATTGTGAACACGTTTCAAAATATCGCACACTAAATTGCCTTCTTTTGCGTCTTATTATCATTTTCAACCTATTTCTATATTTGCTGTAAATTCTACGATTATCCAATGTGCTGTTCTCACAAAAAGCGCGCCAGGCTAGATTTCGATTAATTTTAGCAACGTTTATCTCATCACAATCCATCCATTTGTCATTACCCCGAGGAAAATACCTCTTAAAAGGAACGTTTGTATTAAAAGTTTCAAAAACAATAGTATTAAATATATCTAATTGTTCATCAACATTAGTAGTACAAAAAAAATTGGAGACATTTAACTGATCAAGTTGTATAGCACATTGATTCAAATTAACAGATGAATAGTCCCTGTACCATTGCTCACCTAAATCTGGTTTTATTTTTATTTTATATGAAAGGGATATCATAGCATGTCCAGAATTAAGTGCAGGAAACTGATATTGAGTTTTGTGACTCACAAGGTTGACATTGGAAACAAAAAAATAATCTATTAAAGAGGACGAGTTATGAAACTCATTTATGTGGGTCGGTAAGCAGTTGTGAATAATGGATAAATTAGAAATGGAACAAAAATCCCTAACTATATTGGATTTTGTAAAAAGGTCAGTGTTGAAATCACCCATTATAATGCAATCATTATATCTGCTCGATAAATCCATTATAATGTCAATACAACTCGAAAAATTACCATGAGGCAAGTACACAATTCCTACCAAAAGCTTATCATCATTCAAGGATATTTCTATAAACAAAGTTTCAACTATACCCTCATCAAAAAAATCACTAACCACACGAACTTTATATCTGTTAGACACATACAAGCAAATTCCACCTCCTCTTGTCCAACACCTATCATTCCTTAAAACATTAAAGCCATTTATATGTATTGACCCGTTAGATACATTACTCCTTAACCAAGTCTCAGTAACTCCAATAATATCATAGTTACTACATTCAAAAATATGTCTAATTTCATGAAATTTTGTAGAACTATTTTTCGGTACCAGGCTCTGAGCATTGAAATTACATACATTGAATTCATTAACATTTAAAGTTGAGTTTAACATAGCACTGTCAGATACTAAACGTCCCAAATTATCAAACATGAGTAATCATATTAAAGTTCATTACTTGTGCAAAAATAATATTTTCCCAAATTATTAAATTAAATACATTTGAAATTAACATAATAAAAAAATTCATATCTTACATACTGTGCAAAACTATATAATAAGAGTAAGTTGTAGTAAAAAAAAAATATGTACGTAGTTTTCTTTAAGCGTATATAAAAATCGTAATTAAAAATAAAATACTAGCCAATATATATTGCATATAATTAGGATCTCATAGTAATAGAGAAATGAATGACTCCCAGCAATCATAGTTGCCCATAAGAGAATATCTGGCATATTATGAAAGATGAAAAATTAATGATTGGAATATAAATTGATGCTACATTTTACAGATTATTACTTCAAATGAGTTGAAGAGAGAATTAAAAATAAATATATACAATTTTTATGGTTTACTTTCTAGCGTAGGAAATGAAGTGTATCTTATTTTGTTGTTTGGTGAAACATAAGTATTTCTAAAATATTATATGGCAAAATATTCAAATGAAATAAA
Organism: Calliphora vicina; assembly: GCF_958450345.1. NCBI lineage: Eukaryota > Metazoa > Arthropoda > Insecta > Diptera > Calliphoridae > Calliphora > Calliphora vicina. The sequence goes on from NC_088782.1 coordinate 89,459,215, forward strand.
AAAAAATCCATAATTGAGCAAAACAAAATTTAGGGTATCACCAACTTAAAAAGCTGATATAAACTCTTCTATTAAAAATTGTATCACGAGTTTTATTTTGTAACAGATTGTTTACAATCTTAACAGTCCGTACGTATTTAATTATCTCGTAACATAATATAGTCTTCCCTATTGTTTCCATAGAAAGAGAATCACAAAAAATCTGTAAAGAGAGTAATATTTTATTTAACGAAAGTTGAGAGTACTATATTCTAGTCATATTTTGTGATTATTACATTGCAATTATCAGCAAGAGTAATAATAGTAGATCATGTACCAACAAACATTGTGTATATGTCAAAGTTAAATATATAAAGCTAATAACAACAATATTAAAGTAATAAAAATATATTACATATTTAAAAAAGAAAAACTAGAGACTGCAGTAAACTATCCATGTTAAAATATAAGTGTAAATAATTTGTCCAATCAATTAAATTGCTCATCATTAAAACAAATATTACAAAAAAGATGCCATCACTAGAATAACATTCGCATACAAAAAATCTAAGATTCTTATGTAGTTGCAACTCGTTTGCTGGGTATCAGTGAATTATCTTTGATACATTATATTTAATTTCAGGCTGATTTTCATGCATACATGTTTTTTAATATTTTCGTATTGTTTATTGCAATGGAATGTTTATAAACATAAAAATTATAACAAAGCATAGAATTAGAATATCAAAGAAGATAATATGATTAAGCTAATATATTGACCGAAAATGATCAAAACAAAACAGTGTAACTATGTATGTATATAAAAATTGTAAATGAAAAGAATGAAAAGAAAATAAAAAATAAAAAAATAATTTTAACGAAACAAAAAGAGATTAGAATATTTAAAAAAGCATGCATAAAAACAAAATTAAATAAATTCAAAAATAATTAAAAATAAAGAATTATGTGAAAAGTTAAATTAGAAAGGATTTAATAATAAAGAAAATTTAAATTTGACCTTATCAATAACAAGAAGCAATCTTATAAATAAAGTAAATCAAAAACGTAAATAATATTCAAAAGCAAAAATCCAAAAAAAAAATAATAATAATTAACAATAAAAACAGCATCGATAATAGCCTCAAAAAAAAATACTATTCAAATTGCATCTCTACAATTATCCATCATGATGATTATCAATCAATTCCATAATACTTAACATGGCCTCTTCATTATTGGCATAAACCAGCTTCACACTCATTGGATTTGATGTTAAAATTCGGTAACTTTTAATATCACCAGATTTAAGCTTGATTTATGTAATGAAGTTTAGCTTCATTAGGAGTCAGATGATCGTTTAGAAATATTCGTTTGTCAATGTCTGTTTGAAGAACATCTTTAAGATTCAAATTGTATTTGGTTCTATAATGTTTCATAATCAAATCCCTTTTAAGTATATTATTAAATTTAATTAATACTGCCGACTTGTTCCGTATCCATACACAAAAGTTAATATCAAATTCCACAATATCAACTTCACATGCCTTAGCTATAGTAATTGCAGTGGAATATAGGTCAGGAGTTTGAAGATGAGCTGGTAGTCCACTAACAATTATATCCGATCTATTTAATTGTTTTCGGAGGAAGTTATTTTCACTTTCCAACTTTACTATTTTGGCACTAGTTTCTTTTTCAAACTTTTTAGTATTTTCCAATGATTTAGCAAGATCAGTCTTAATGTCACCAAGCTGTGCTGTAACACTCTCCTTAATTATATTTGTTAAGTCCAATAGCTGCTTTTCTACAGCCTCAATTTTCGATGTCATTGGATTTATAGAAGAAGCATTGAAACAGATCTTACATCCAAATGAAAAACCAGGTTTAGTTTTTGTAATACTCTCCAACACTGATTGACTTAAAGGTGGTGTATGTTTAACCACGCAATTAATATGCTGGTAGGTGTTACATAGCATGCAGACAATTGATTCCGATTTCTTGCAACTAGTTGAGCAGAGTCCACACATAAGTGCCATGATACAATGAATATTATTAATTAAAAATTCAAGATTATGTTCATGCAACAAAATTAACTCAAGAAATAATCTTTAAAATTTAATGTGATTTGTTTGTTTGAGTTTATTAAATCAATACTATTTTAAATATTGTTTTTTATAATTTAGTCTTTATAATTTTTATGTTTCAAATTGCTTTTTACTACACTTTTTTTATTAGAAAATAGTAATTTTTGCACAGATATTAAATTGTTCACATGCTAGGCATAGTGCTGCCAGACTTTTTTGGCGGGAAGAGGAGCCTCGATGTCAGACGACGAAATAGACTTCCTCTGTGGAATCCCGTTATCAACCTGCAAGGAATTGATACAAAACGCGTATTACGAACTTGCCCAAGCAAGGTGGGGTAATGAACCCACTTGTACCACTACGAGGATGATATGGCCTGCGTTGGACTGTAAACGCACGTCGTATCTACTTCGATTACAACGAATACGTCTGAGCAACTTGGTGGCGATGATCACCGGTCACTGCACTTTCGGGACTCAAGCCGCAAGACTTGGGTTACCTCATCATGACTTCTGTAGAAATTGTCAGAACGAGGAAGAGGAAGAAACCATCGTACACTTCTTTTGTAACTGCCCGGCACTGGGTGATCTACGTGCTAGGCTCTTAGGTGAGAGATTCGTCAGTACCCTTTCCGGGTTATCTGTAAAGGAACTAAGGTGTATTTGTCAGGGAAAGCGGATGGTTGATAAGACCGGTCACGCAAATTTTACCTTCTAGGGATCCAGCAACCATCCCATGATGGTCTGCGTTTTTTTGAATTCTCTGAATTCCTAACTCCTCTCCTCCTCCTCTTTTTCTTTACACTCTACTCTTATTAACTTCACTATGACTCAAACTATAGATTTCCCTTTTCTTTAACTTCTATTTTCCTTTTTCTTCCTTTCTGTTTTTATTTCTCCTTTCAGGTAGCACAAAGGGAACGTTTATTGGACCCAAGTGAGCTGAACAATACCTAAGGTTTTGGACGGCTGCCTGAATACCATACCATACATAGTAGTCAACTTAAAGTTAGCTACATAGCAGTCAACTTAAAGTTAGCTATTTATTAGTCAGCTTGAAGTTAGTTAGATAGTAGTTAGCAAAATGTTAAATACAATTTTTTTTAATTATAAATAATAATAATTTTATTTGATTTTTTTTATAATTTAATAAAATTCAGAAATTAAAAAAATTATGAGTTATTTTTTTTATTTTTGATGCAATCTGCGTGGATTTTTCTTTTTTTTATGACCTTTAGGGCATTTCTAATATCAGTATCCACCTCATTAGAGCCAATTGATCGACAGGCGTCTGTTAAAAAAAGTTGTCATTTTATATGAAATTCATATTATTTTCAATATATAAGTTACCTGTTAAAGCTTTAAAGAAACTTTGAAAATCTTTTAATCTTTTTTTGCCGTGAACCCCATCTACATTTACGTCCATGCAAATACTTAACGACATTACATTTGTCAAAGTTTTTGTAAGTCGTCCTTTTAATAAATTAGACATCATATCAACCTGTAAAAATCGTAAATTTGTAAAAAATGTATTTAATTTATTTCAATACTTACGTATAGCTTATGATTGCTCTCACAAATTTTGCTGTTGAGCTCAGACAAATCTTCTATCGTCTCCACCGGAAAAGCAACTCCGACATTTTTATTAATCACTTCTTGGTGAAGAACTCTTTCGGTTAGAACTTTTTGTTCAGCCAATGCCTTCATTATTATTTCGTTTTGACTTGAAATTGTTTCTGTAATTACATATAGTGGTTTGTAAATTAATTGCTGGTTAAAATATTTATACAAAAAAGTGGCAAAAGTTACCTTGTAGATTTTTGATGGTATCTTTAAATAAATAAAACAATATTAATTAAAATTTTTAAAGTTTGTTTACTTCGTAATCTTACCATTTATTTCTTTAAATTTGGCTTCGAAAATTTGTGTCTGATTTAACAGTGTTGGCAGTTGTTGGTTTCCATATTATCTGTAATCATATTATATATTAAACCAAGTTTGACATATATTTTAAAATAATACTTACATTAAGGGGAAATTTTTAAAGTTTTAGTTAAACGGCTAATTGTTGGGATTGACATCAAAAACTTGTGATTTTAAAAATTTTAATTATTTAACGCCATGTAAAATTGGAACTAAAAGTAGTTTATTTCCACTTGGAAATCCTACAAACTTTAAGTTAATGCAATCTATTGAAAATTCTTCTTCATCACCCATGTTGTTCTCATCAACTAAAATGGTCCCTAAAACTGTTTCTGAATCCAATGACTCCTTGAAAAAAGGTTCTGCACTTAAGAATCGTCGCCCTAATATTGACTGTAATTCAATTGATGCAAATCCTGTTATTTTGATTGGTACAAAGGGTTTAATAGCACATAAATTATTAGGGCAAACAGCAGTAAACAAATATTCTGTGGTTGAGATTCTGATTACTGATCCATTTCTTTTTTTAAATTCTAATTTTTGCTTCTCTGATATCATGTTTTCATGTTGTATGCGAATATAAATTTGTTGCAAAATCTGTGTAGGTTTTTTTACGTATTTTTTTAATTTCTGTAGGTAATCTTCAAATGGGTAGGAAGAAAAATTGTTAAGTGGTCCAAACTTTTTCACACAATCACTGATATGCAGAAGGCTGTGGACGTTGTGAGATATTGAGTTTTCTCCAAAAATTTTTGCAAAATTTTCTACAAATAGTTCAAATATAATTTGAGCATTTTCAACGTTTCTTGTACATGTTCTCGGGCAAGATAACAAACGCCAAGCACAGTGTAGCAAAAGAAATTCGTAATAAACATCCGAATGAACTCTGTCCTTTAAAACCAACATGCCTGTATACAACAGAAATTGGCGAAACTCTGTGGCTTTCCAGTTACATATTTCATTTAACTCTCTGGGATAGCGAGAGAATTCCCGAGGAATAAATTTTTTTAATGATTTAAGATGGTTTGATATCTCTAATTTATTTTCTTTATTAATTTTAAAATTTGTTTTGTCTGCGTTTAATCGAACCAGAAATTTTTTCATCACTCCGTGATCTATAAGGTGCATAGGATCAAGTGGCACTTGAGAAATCATGTTTAAACTAAGCTCTTCAAATGGAGATTGCTTAATATGAAAATCTTTTTGATGATGATTTATGTACTTTCTTGTTGTAAAATCTAAATCAGTAAGATTGCCCGACACTTCTGAATATGTAAGTACATTCGACACTTTTTTACCAATTTGGTTACATTTTGTACACCCATGGGAAAAGGTGTGGCCAACAATACCGCAAGCATACGCTTTTGCTGGAGCATCACATATAACTGCTCTAATTTCAAAAGCTAACAATTTATTTTCAACACATATTCCGTTTCTTATTAACTCTTTTAATTCCCTTACTAAATCAGATAAGTAATTACAGATATTACTTGGCTTACTCTTTCCAACGTAAACGCCAATAGGGAAAACTGCAACGTTCGGAAAGTTAAAAATGTTTACTAAAATAGGCCACAATTGAGTTCTAGAACTTTTAAATAACGGTAGTCCATCTATATTAATATCAATCACTATTTTGTGGTCATCTCTAATGATTTTAGAAACTCTAGAAAGTTGCTTTCTTACACCAAAATGACAATAAAATCCCGGAGAAATTTGTTGAATGGATAACGTGTTTTTTACGAATAAAAGAGTTTGCACTTAAAGGTACATCTAAATTTTCCTCACTTAAAATTTGTAACAACTCTTCAAAACACACTCGTGATGGCCTATTTTTGATATACCAGTCTCCGAGTTTTTCTCTTAATGTTTTATTTTTTGGACTGCTTTCAATACTATCTACATATAATCACTTCACTTTCCGGCACATTAACAACATTCGAACTGGAAGCCTCTAAATTATCTGTAATATTTGTCTCTTCATTAGCACAATTATTTGATTCATTATTAGATGAATTATTTGAAAACAATTTATTTGAATATATTTGCTTCTCCCTTTTAATCAGTCTTTTTAAATGTCTTTTACTAACACCTTTCATAATTTTTTTAGGCTAATAATTAAAATTAAAAATCACAATTAGTTTCAACTTTACACTTTTAGTTTTTTAACTTACACTTTTAACTGCACGCACAATAATGATCAGTAATTTACATTTTACATAAAACAAAACAATGCTAAAATAAAAAACAAAAATATACCAAAAACAACAAACGTACATAATAACAGTTATAAAAAACAAAATTCTAAATAGCAAAAGAAAACAAAAACAAGAAAAAATTAAAATATTCAAAAAAGAAAATAAAACAAGTAAGAGTACTATATTCGGCCGTGCCGAATCTTAAATACCCTCCACCTAAATATGATGATATAAAAGCTGAAATAATATAACAATTGTTAGAAAGACTAGTTTACGCAGAAGATATTTTATTTCAAATGTACAAAAAATTGTATCTAATTCAGCAATTTATAACTGAAATTCCTATTAGAACGTTTGACACAGTTAATTATTGTCTTTTAATTGAGAAATTGTCGTCTAAACTTAATTTTTCTAAATCTTCGTGTAAATTAATATTTTCTTACATAGGTAACCGTTAACAGTTTGTTGGAACTGGGTTAAACGATCTACAATATCTGAGTGTCAAAGTGGCGCACAGTGGTATGAGAAAAAAAGAGGGAAATACACCTGTAACTTCTAAACCCTTAGTCCGATTTTAATGAAATTTCACATGCGCAAAGGGGAAGTGTTGTCGAGTTTAAGTCTGGACCTCATGAAATGAAATTTAACAATTTATATACTTAATAATTAGTTAATACGTTTGGATCAACATTTTTCCCTTTTAACCTCAAGTGAAGAAACCGAGTATAAAAGAGGGTATACAAATATATTTAAACAAATTTCAAAATATTTGGTTGTGGGACTTTTGCGGGAGCTATGACCTATTATGATTCGATTGTCATAAAATATTTTTACGTGATTTTTATGTATTTATATAAGAGCTGTGGCCAATTATGGACCAATATTCACAAACTTCAGTATTATGATTTTTGAATACAAATTACTGATCTGTGTACCATTTTGGTTAAATATATGGATGCTATGACCTATTATGATCCTAAGTTTTTAAGGGCTTTTTTTGTAGAATTTCATATAAACAACGCTCTTAACAAGAGTGGACCTTCTGTGGGAGCTATGCCGAATTATGCACCAATATTTAAATGTAGTACGATTCTTGGATACAAATTACTGATCGGTGTAAAATTTTGGTTGAGTGTAGATTTTTATGGATATTTGTGCACTGTAATGTGTTTTCCTGAAGTAGTTCTTATATGGAGGTTATGACCAATTATGGGCCTATCATCATAAAATTTGGTACATCGATTTTTGTATATATTGAATAAATTTGTTTTTTTTTTATAAATTTCAACCTGATAACTATATTTGTAAGAAATTTATGAGGATATTAGTGATTTTCGGGAGTGGACCTTATATGGGAGCTATGGTTAAATATGGACCGATATTCACAAAATCCAGAAGTATGATTACTGGATTCAAATTACTGGATCTGTGCGTAATTTCATTTTGATATCGATATGTTTTTAATACTTTTTAAGGTTAATATCTTTTTTCGGAAATGGGCCTTATAGGGGAGCTATGACCAATTATCGGCCAATCTGCATAAAATTTGGAACAGTGATATCTATATATATGAGTATAATTTGTGTGGAATTTTAGCATGATAAATGTATTTATAAGAGATTTATGAGTACTTAACTGATTTTTGGAAGTGGACCTTATATGGGAGTTATGGTCAAATATGGACCGATATTCACAAAATCCAGTAGTATGATTTCTAAATATAAACTACGGATGTGTGTGAAATTTTGTTCTGATATTGATATTTTTTAGATATTTATGTAGGTTATTGTGTTTTTCGGAAGTGGTCCTTATATGGGAGCTATAACCAATTATCGGCCGATCTTCATAGAATTAGGTACAGCGATTTTGGTATATATGGGGATTATTCATGTCGAATTTTAACTTGATAGCGATATTTATAAGACATTTATGCTTATTTAAGAGATTTTCGGAAGTGTACTTTATATGGGGGCTATGGTCAAATATGGGCCGATCCACGAAAAATTTTGTAATATAATTTCTTTTACTACGAAACTTATTTTTGCTGAATTTCATGTGGATATTCCTATTTTGTAAGCATTTATAGACCATAGAACCATATTTCGGGAAGAAATTTGTATGGGGGCTAGGAGAAATCATGGACCGATTCTTATAATTTTCACCAGAGTTACTCCTTTTATCATAAAAGTAACGGGTGCAAAATTTTATGATATTAGCTGCAATATATTTACAAAAAATGTCCAAAAATATGTGAAAATTATCAATTTTTTTTTTAGGTTGTCCCACATTTTCATTCATAACTTTGGTTCCACTGTACCGATTTCGCTGATTTTCAATACCAAACTGCTTAGGACAATAATAAACATTTTTCTTGTAACTATACTAAGTTTGTTTGCGTATTTTGGACGTGAGCGTGTTTTACACAGACGGACAGACAGACGGACATGGCTCAATCGACTTAGAATTTCATAAGGATCAATAATATATATACTTTGTTGGGTCTCAGATGAATATTTCTCAATGTTACACACGGAATGACAAACTTATATATACCCTCATTCACCACTTATGGTGGTGGAGGGTATAAAAATGTGTGGACATTGATGTTGGGGAATTTCTGCATTTATTTGTAGTTAGCTTAAAGTTAGTTGTCAAAAAGTTAACTATAAGTGCATTATTTTTGTAGTCGACTACCAAATTGCTTGCAGGGAAATAACATTGTGAATAGAAATACAAAAATATATATATATACAAAGATAAGTAACAGCGAATGGACGCTAATCAAATACTTAGTAATATATTTAAAATTAATTTTTACATCCAAAAATAAATTGGCGTTTTGTTAATGCAAATATTAACAATCACAAAAAAAACCCAAAGCAAAAAGTATTACAAAAAAAAAAACAACAACATAAATAAAATCTTAAATAAAGAGTGTAGTGTTTGTGTTATTGTGTATGAGTTTCTCTTACTCTCCATCAAGTGAAAGGAGGCTCAGCAGCAATGGGAAAAATGCATACATTGCCCAGCAGTTCGAGGAGACAATACCGAACTAGTGATTTTACCCATCCTTTAGGGTGGGAGCTAGTTACTTCGATAGCCACGTGACTAGTCATTTTAACACGGGCATATCCTAGGCAGGGGGTCAATTGTTTCTTCTTGATTACAATGGGACTGTCTAATAGCTGGTCAAAAGTAGGCAACGCATTAGATTCACATATTGGTTACATAGCGTCAGTTACCTTACTAGCTTTGTAACTGGTTACTTGATCAGCTACTTGACTAGTTATTTTAACACGTACATGTGCTAAGCAGGGGTTCAATTTACTCTTTTGATACAATGTGACTATCTGATAGCTGATCGAAAGTAGTCAACGCTTCTGGTGGGTAAAATAAAGTGCAGTACAAAAAAAGTATGAAGTGACTTCTCCATAGGTTACTAAGAGACACTAAAGTGACTACTGACTTCATGCTATGTTGCATGGGATGCCAAATACTTAAGCAAAAATAAAAATAAACTGTATGAGAATTATATCAACACAATTTGTATAAAACCAGTTTGTACGAATTACTCAAAAACGTTTAAAGTGACTACACTCCAGATTACTTAGAGACACTTAAGTGTCAATTGTCTTCACGCTAGATTACTTGGGATGTATAAAGTAACCAATTGTCTTCTCTCTGCACTACAAAGTGCACACACGTGTCAAATGACCAAATATATAAAATGGTGTCAGCCAAGTGATAAGATATTTGTGACAATTACTGTCTTTAAGGGATACATTGACTACTTGCTTAACTGCTGGGTGTTGTGAGCTCTCCATACAACAATAAAAATACATATGATCCAAAAGATCACAAGAACTAGTGTTGTTGCTTTCAACATGCGTGTATTCAGCAAGGTTGCCAACTCTTCAGCTCAGAAAATGGCTAGATTTAGAATTAAAAATGGCTAGAAATGGCTAAAACCCAAAAATAACTGAATAAAAATTCAAAAATATTACATTTCTTGCCCCCATTGCCACGAAGTCTGGTTATGTGTTAACTAATAGTTATACTGACAGTTTTAAACGGCAGTAAAACTATTAGTTAGCAACTAACCAGACTTTGTGTTAATGGGGGTTAGAGATTATAAACAGCTTTAAAAAAGTTTCGAACATAATATTGTTATCAGATTATTTTAACAGTTTTAAAAAGTTTTCGAACATAATAACACAGGTCAACAGCAAAAAAGCTTTTTGTAGTCATCAAATCGATGAAAGCGGGTAGTAGACATGACAGAACAAATCGCAGTAGCATTGAAAACAGCCTGCGATGCATCCATGCCAATCAAACGGTCAAACAATAGAAGGAAGCCAAACTACTGGTGGAGGCAGTATCAAAGATGTAACATTTTTACCGACTTCGTGTTAATGGGGTTTAGCAGATTTAAAGATTGTAATATCAATATTTTTTTTTCCTTTTTGATAAATTTTCCTTTTCAAACAATTTAGAAGACTGTTTTCATAAAACCAATAATATTCTCATCAAATCAACAGACGAACTTGTTTAAAAGGACTGTTTCTTTGTCATTTGATAAAAAATACTGTTTTATTTTTAAAAAATTACTAAAATGTTCAAGAAAAGTATAAAATAAAAAAGGCTAGGACAAAATAAAATGGCTAGATCTTCCGGCTAGATTAAATCTAGCCATTTTTTTATGGCTAAATGAAAATAAAATCGCTAGATCTAGCCGGAAAATGGCTAAATTGGCAACCTTGGTATTCAGTGAAGAACGACAAAAAATATAATAAGACAAAGTTGTTTGTGTATTTTGTATTGCTAGTGCTGAGTACTCTAGTGAGTATACAAAACACACAGCCTATAGCTCAGTGTTGCCACCAAGAAAATTATTAACTACACATGCCTCATCCCTAAATTACACATACGAGAAAAAATTACACAAGCAATTTTCATGATCGCAATAGGAGAAATTGTTTGAAGGTGGTCCTATTGCGAATATAAGATTTTTAAAACGTACATGAAGACAAAAGGTTTATCACAGTGGACTATGGGATTTTTGGGCCAAATACAATCACTTTAGTGTCAATGGACAAAATGATGGACAATTTTCACTTGCGCAGATTTTAGTTTATCCAGGAATTGGATATATGAAATTATTAAAGCAAAGTCAGCAATCTCTTTTTTTTAGTGAACTTTTCTAATTTAATGAATTCTTTAGATCGGTCAAATATGTCAATCCCAAAAAAGATTTTAACAAATATTAATCAATGTTCATTCGGAGATTGTTCCATTGGAAATTGTTACATTTCTATTAAAAATTTAACAATATTTAAAAAATAGCACACTGTTTGCCTTCGAATTTGAATTTATTCCTAATTTATATTAAGGACCTAATTTTGTAAATCACGTTACCTAAGTGATATTAATATGGATAGCAAAAACAAAATTTCAAAAATTTTAAAAATTTGTTTTATATACATAATTTTCAAATTATGAATGGCAAATCAATGCCTAAATGCGTTTGTTCTGTTCAGAATTTGTTATATACAAAACAAAATCAAATTTTTAAAATTTTGGTGACGTGTTTTACAAAATTAGGACCTAAGTGCCTTGAAATCTGTTTTGTTTTCAGTTTCAAATAGGCTTAATTTAGACAAAGTTAAATACTTTTTACTATTTGTTTAAAAATTATAGCGAGAGAGAAAAATAGGAAAAAGTAAATGAACACTTTACCAGTAAAATCTTGTAAGTAAATAAATGTATAATTTTTGTAACGTTTATATTTTTAAAATATTGTAAACAACATAGGAATAATCTCCAAATTACTTATCGTATTTTTCTGCAAACCTTAATGTTAATTTAGTTCAAACTTGATTCATATCTTCATACAAATAATTCCATTATACTGAGTAACAAACAAGTACAATATAATAAATATGAATAGATTTAGAGATACCGGATTTGTTATTTATATAAAATAGAGGATATAGCTACTTTTCTTCATATAAACGTACATATTTATTTTCAGTCGGTTTTGAAATCTGAACAATACCAAAAATGATTGAAGACATGCATTGACTTATTTTGGATATATGTAATTGGAATTTAAAATTACACATGAATTACACATTCATTCAATTACACATGGGCTACACATCCATGTTAAAATTACACACAATATGTGTAATTACACATGAAGTGGCAACACTGCTATAGCTAAGAGCAATTACAAAAACAAAAGAGTACCAAGAGCAGTAACGATTTTTGGTTTCAAAAATAGCAATTTGACGATTTCTTTCTCGAAAATGACGATTTTCAGCATTATGAAAATATGGTACTATTTTATGAAATAGTTCAAGAATTTTCTCATTTTGTTGGTGAATATTTAGATTTTTAACTTTGTCAATTAAAATTTTTAGATTTTAAATCAATTTTTGTAAATAAATTACTGAAATAAAACGTAAAAATTCTAAAGCACCTTTTTCTATTTTGACAAAATTTATTCAGAATATAATAACATCAATTGAAACCGCCAAGCTTGAATTTATGCTTTAATCTCAGGCATTATTACCTTCCAAATAATGGACCAAATGCTATATTTTAATGAAATTATATTAAAAAAGTAATGTCAGATATTGTTCATTCGGGTCATAATAAAGATTATAGACATTAAATTATATTTTGTGTTTTATTTAAAATTAAAAAAACTTCTGAATAAAACCTTATATTATAATTAAATTGAGCTTTACTTTTTTATTTTAGTGATCCCTTATTTATAAACTTGAATTTTAAGAAATGTTTTTGATAAATGTGATGTTTTCGTTCACTTTTTAAATAGAAATTTAAAATTCCTGTTAGAAATCTTTACCTTTTTAATTTTCCGATTTTTTTGACGATTTTTAAAATTCGAAATGACGATTTTTGTCTTTTTTATCGGGATATTGACGATTTTTTCCCAAATTCATCTGGCAGCCCTGAGCCCATACCACAATTGTGGAAAATAAAATCACACGTATTCTTAAGGCCTAATTAGTTTGTACGTTCCGTTCCGAATCAGCTGTTTTGTTTTTAGCATAGGGAAATTTGTGTATGTCGTTAGTTTTTCTGTAACGTTGCCGTTCTGTTGCGGATGAATCTGTTGAAAACTGAATTTTGTTAAAACAGCTGATATCATATACACACAAAAATGCTAACAATATGAAAGCAATGGTGCCAACATTTTTGAAAGGAAAATATTTATTATTAAGAAAAAACATTGAAATTTAATAAAATAAATCAAGGACATAATAGTTATAACTTTTATTCGATAAAAATTGCGAATAATTATTAATAGATTATTATTTCATTTATTAAGAATAATTATTATTTCCAATTCTTATTTTTAAAAATATTATAACTATTACTATTCGATAGATATATTATTAATTATTTTTAATAGTTATGAATAAGAAATAACATAACTGCTATAAGTCATTTTATATAATAAAGTTTAGTCACACAGTTTTTTTAATAAATGATGTTTTATTGCAGTTAAGTGGTTTAAATTGAAACAAAACATAAAAACATTGCTCTATTTAAAAAAAAATAACACTTGTTTACTTGAAAATTATTGTTAAAATCTATAATAAAAAGGGAACACCAAAATTACAACTGCTATCGCAACGAAATATGATATCAATGTTTTATGCACTTGAAAATTTCTTATACATAAATATTAAAATACTTTATATTGTCCCGTTACTTTAGTTTTATTGCAAATGCAAAGCCTATTATATGATCAATTAATACAAATCAGGTTATTCACCTAATGTATCCATCCACATGCATAATCTGCAAAAATAAAACAATTAATATCAAGAAAATATTCAAAATAATTATTATCGTAAATAAAAATAATAAAAATCTTTACTAATAGTTATCTGTAAGAGAAATAAATATTTATTGATCATAATAGTTATGAGCCAATGTAAAAAGATATTAATTGGATATAATAATTATGTTTAATAAATATTTATTTTCATTACACATAATAATTAAAACCAATTTTTATAAAATATTTCTTAAAATGGTAAATTTTTTGGTACCTGAAAAATGAACATAATTATTATTTAGGGTCCTTGAAATAAATATAAACTTCTTCTAATGTATGTAAAAAAATTAGGTTAAATTAAATCATTAACAAACAATATATGTATGTATATATTTATAAAAATGTTCACAATAATATGTTGACGGTCTAATACAAAAAACACTAAAAATAGTAACAAAATCACCAAGTTGGTTTTTTGGTTATTATTTTAAAAACAGCTGATACGATCTTACGGAAAAACTAACTACAATATAACAGCATTCAGAACGGCACAGAACAGAAACGTTACAGAACGCAAAGAGTAATGGAGCCTTTATGCTCTTACATTTTAGTAGTCGTTGTCCACTCAACGAGACAACTAGGAATACGCATGAGCACCACTGGTGTATGACTTTTTCTTTATTTTTTCAGTTTTTGTATTTGTGTGTTTGTAGGTGCACTGAATAAAATAAAGAATTGAATGTGTTGGTGAGAGTAAGTGTATTGGTGAGAGGATTTATTTTTGCGAACCTCTGACCAAGAGTATAGGGCTTGGGCATGACTGCTATAAGCCATCTCCCCTGTATTTGCGCGAACCCTCTACAAATATTTTGGTGAACAAATTGTCCCATCTTGTAGGTAAGGAGAATTTCCACGTGGTCTCTCTGCGTAAAGGAAATATACAAGAGACAAAGATACAAACCTACTTGGAAAAAAATTTCAGAATAGTAGTAGATAATTTCGATTCCGAGAAAAGAAACTACTATACATATCAACTAAAAAGTGCTAAAGGTTTCACAGTAGTCATCAAAAGCATAGATAGTTCTGTGCCTACTGATGATATAAAAAAGGCGTTAGAGTCTGAAGGCTTTGAAGTGAAGTCCATTCACAATATAATAAATAATAACAAAATTCCTCAACCAATTTTTAGAGTTGAAATTACATTCAACTCTTCTCAATTAAAGAAAAATGGTGACACTCATCCCATATACGGTTTAAGATATCTTCTTAATCGTAAAATAATTGTAGAAGAACCAATTAAGCGCAAAGGTCCACCTCAGTGCCTTAATTGCCAAGAGTTCGGTCACACCCGAACATTCTGCAAATTACCTTCTGTATGTATAAGATGTGGAGATATTCATAAAAGTGAAGAATGTCCCCACTCAAAAACAGATAATATAAGAAAATGTAGCAACTGTGGTCTAAATCACACCGCAAACTACCGGGGATGCCCAGTATTCCTACGCATACAGGAATCAACGAAGGCAAGAATACCTTTATATGTTCAATATAAGGCTTCTAACTTTCCAAGCCTTGCTGATGCTTCTAGTGCTCAATATAGAAGTATCATAAAAAACAATAATCAAATTAAATCGTATGCCCATACGACAAAAGAGGGTTCAGTTACCCAAGTGAAAACAAACAATGGTGCTTCTAGTGCTCAATGTAGAGGTATCATAAATGATAATTATCAAAACAAATCGTATGCCAATACGACAAATGAGTGTTCAGTTACCCAAATGAAAGGAAGCAATGGAAATAATGCCCCATTATTTTCAATTATTTCGTACCCAACACTAACTCTCAAAGCTCTATTGAGAATCTAATTCAAACCATGAACAGTTTCATAGCGAATATGCAAAATATGTTTCAACAATTGATGCAGAATCAAAGCATGCTCATGCAGATCCTTCTATATACAAAATGAATTCTCTAAGAATTTGTTTTTGGAATGCTAACAGCCAAAATAAGAATGAAGTACAACAATTTCTTCATCAGGAAATTGATGTACTACTCGTTTCTGAAACACACTTAAAGAACACATAAAGAACTGTTTCAGAATTAACGGATACTATACTTATGATACAAAAAATCCAAGTGGTAGAGCTTGTGGTGGAACAGCTATATTAGTGAGAAAGGATATTAGACATTTCCCAATGCCAGAATATAAAACGGACCACATCCAGGCCACATCTATAAATATACCTGATGGTAGAGTTACAATATCTTCAATATATTGTCCTCCTAGGTATAATATTAATCGAGAGCAGTGTCTCGAATATTTTAGGACTCTAGGTCCAAGATTTATAGCAGCTGGTGATTATAATGCAAAACATACATTTTGGGGCTCTCGCCTTATTACTCCTAGAGGGAGGCAACTGTTAGAAGCAATATCATCTAACAGACTAGATGCCATATCTAGTGGCCAACCTACTTATTGGCCTACAGACCTCAATAAGTTTTCCGATCTAATTGACTTCGCTGTAATCAAGAATATAAAACGAGAATTTATTTCAGTGATCCCTTCCCTAGACCTCTCGTCAGACCACTCGCCTACAGTTTTAACGTTATTAGAAGTTCCAAGTAAATTGGAAAACTCTTACTCTTGTTTCTCTACCAAGAAAACGACATGGTTAAAGTATAAAATGTATGTTAGCTCACACTTGCTTCAGAACATCTCATTGAAAAATTAATATGAAATACAATCCGCTGTCGATATATTTACAGACATTTTAACAAACGACGTTCAAGTATCCACGCCCCCAGTCACCCTGGGGAATTACAGACATTCAAAATGTCATAAAAATATTGAGTCTCTTATCAAAGAAAAGAGAACACTCAGACGTCAATGGTGATCGCGATCTCCGAACGTAAAGGCTAAACTTAATCAGTGCCAAAGAAGACTTCACGTCGCCTTAAAGATTAATAAAGAATCAAACCTGAGAAATTATCTTAAAAACTTAGACCCTACTACGAAAACAGAATATAGTCTTTGGAAATGATACAAATTCATATATTAGAGATAATTTCATAAATAATGTGGTGCCAGCCCCACTAAAATTCCGGTTCTCCACCGTAAAGACGACAATCAAAGGTCTTAAGGCTGGAAAATCACCTGGTATAGATAAAATTACTACCACGATGATAAGTAATCTGCCCAACTCCGCACTGAAAATTATTTTCTTCATATTTAACTCAATGCTACGTATTGGATATTTCCCATCCTCAAGTGACATCATACCGTCCCATTAGCCTATTGTCAATATTATCAAAACTTTTTGAAAAGTTGTTACTTGAGAGACTTATAGTGCACCTTGACGAAAATTGCATTATTCCTAACCATCAATTTGGTTTCAGAAGGAAACATAGTACACTCGAACAGGTACATCGGATAAGTACACTTATTCGGAAAACTTTCGAGAGCAAGCAGTATTGCTCCGCATTATTTATTGACATATCTCAAGCCTTCGATAAAGTCTGGCACGATGGACTAATACACAAAATTACTAGATTACTACCTGCGAACGTACATAAACTGCTTAAAAATTACATACAAGAAAGATCTTTCCAAATCAGATCAAAGGGTGTGATCTCAAAACGTAAAAAAATATCCGCTGGTGTACCACAGGGAAGTATTCTAGGGCCGTTCCTATATATTTTATATACTGCAGATATGCCTACGAGCGCACTGACTCACACATCTACATTTGCGGATGATACCGCTTTTTTAAGTACACATGAAAACCCCGCAATAGCTTCTGAACAACTCCAGTCTCACATCGGCGATTTGGAAAAATGGCTGAACAAATGGAAAATTAAGGTCAATGCAAATGTATTCACGTTACATTTACTTTAAGACGAGAAAGTTGCCCTTCCATACAGATAAATAATATCAAAATCCCAGAACAGAGGCATGTGAGATATCTCGGTATCCATCTTGATCGCCGTTTAACATGGTCCCACCATATTGAATCCAAGGTTACGCAAATAAAACTAAAGTCAGTTCAGTTGTACTGGTTAATTGACCCACGGTCTGCTCTAGACTTGGAATACAAAGTGCTTTTGTACAAAACAATTATAAAACCGATATGGTTATACGGCATTCAGCTATGGGGAACAGCCTCCTCATCTAACGTTGAAAAATTGCAAAGAAAGCAGTCAGCACTGTTAAGGACAATAACAGGTGCCCCATGGTGCATTCGCAATAGTAATATCCATAGGGATCTCAATGTCCCCATAATACGCGAGGAGATCAAACTCTCCAGTCTAAAATACATTTCAAAACTAATGGATCATCCAAACCCCCTCGCCAGGGAGTTGCTGTCATTTGAGGGTCATAGACGACTGAGGCGATTGGAAACACTGGATCTGGCCAGATAATCATTTAACGAGCACTCATGTTGGACATTGCAGCGGCAATAACAACTTTAGTTTTAGTTTAGGTTAAGATTTGAATACTTATTGTAAATTTCTAGAAAGAAAGATTCAATAAAGAAAAAAAGATAAAAAAAAATAATAAACTTCTTTTATAAAAAATGTCTAGGAAAACAGACGATAGTATTTTATTTCATTTCTGTTTTGCGACAAGCTCCAAAGAATGGTATGCTCAATATTATAAAATATTCCAAAATTGCGTTTAGCAATGAGGCTCATTATTATCTTATCGGGACTGTCACATATGGAATGAGACCAATGTACTACAAACCCTACAGAATATTTTGAGTACATCCAGAAAAATGCACCGGTTGGTGTGGTTTACATAATGGTGACATCATCGGACCTTATTTCATCAAAAATTAAGCCGAAGCTAACGTTACTGTCAATGGAGATAGTTACCTCACCATGATCAATGATTTTTAGTTTGAAAATATGGATGACATTTAGGCGGATATACGGCAACGGCAGTCATCGATATATTGAAATAAAATATCTTTATTTCGAGAAATGGACCTGTCAATTGGCATCCAATGTCGTGCGATTTGACACGTCTCGATTATTTCCTGTGGGGAAACGTGAAGTCAATGGTATATGCTGATAAACCAGCAAAAATTTATGCTTGGAGGCCAAAACTGTTCGTGTTTTTCGTCCAAAGGCCAAAATTGTTCGTGTTTTTCAAAAATAAAAAATACTTCTTTGTGGTATTTTTTACAATTTGAAGTTTTATCGGGCATAAAAAAACGCATTTTAGAACTTTCTATATCCTTATCAGAGATTGGTGGTTTATTGAATTGCTCACTAATTACTAGGGTATTCGAATTATTCGATTTTTTTCTTGTTCGAATAAAACGAATAATTCGAATAAGAGATTTTAACTTGTTCGAATAATTCGATCACACGTTTAAAATTAATCAAATTATTCGAATAATTTAATTTTTTTTAAAAAAGTAAAGAATGAAGTTTTGATGTCGGTTTTTTAATATTTTATTGTTATGCAAAAGATAACGTTAAAGTTAACAATTCAAGTATTGATAATGTTAAAAAACATTCGAAAACAAAGTCCATCATTAAATTTTCAACAGAAATATTCTAATCAGATTAACTCCCGAACAATCTACAAAACAATTGACTAGCAAACCCTTCAGTTTCCATTTGGAGCTATGCTTTAAACAATTTGAGCTAGTTGAACATGATCCTGAATTCAAATACAATATAAACGTATTAAGAACTTTTTTATGTCGTTCATTAATTCGGATTTTAAATTGAGTAACTAATTCTTTAGTAAATTAATTATTCACTATTTCTAAATTATTTATAACTAAATTATTTTGTGAGTAATTCGTACAAACTGGTTTTTTAAAAATTGTGTTGATATAATTCTCATACAGTTTATTTTTATTTTTGCTTAAGTATACTGATATCACATGTAACATATCATGAAGTCAATAGTCGATTTAGTGTCTCTTAGTAACTTATGGTGAAGTCACTTCAAACTTTTTTTTTGTACTGCACTTATTTTACCCACCAGAAGCGTTGACTATTTTCGATCAGCTATCAAAAGGGTCAATTGACCCCCTGCTTAGGACATGCACGTGTTAAAATAACTAGTCAAGTAGCTGATCAAGTAACCAGTTACAAAGCTTGTAATACAACTGACGCTACGTAACCAGTATGTGAAGCCAATGCGTTGCCTACTTTGGACCAGCTATTAGACAGTCCCATTGTAATCAAAAAGAGACAATTGAACCCCTGCCTAGGACATGCCCGTGTTAAAATGACTAGTCACGTGGCTATTGAAGTAACTAGCTCCCACCCTAAATGATGGGTAAAATCACTAGTTCGGTACTGTCTCCTAGAACTGCTGGGCTCTGACAGACATAGACATGTGTGTCAACCTATACTATAATTAAACCATCAAACACTATGGTGTAAAGCTGGTTCGTATACTATGAATATGTACGTAGTATACATATCGTGGTATAGAAACCACATGTCTGTCAGGGCTATTAGACAAAGATGTTCAACGATGCAAAGTGGTATGAGAATAAAAAAAGAGGGAAATAAATCTGTAACTTCTAAACCCTTACGCCGATTTGAATGAAATTTCACATGCGCAAAGAGGAAGTGTAGTCGAGTTCAAGTTTTGAATTTGGACCTCACGCCCCCACCAGGAGCGGAACCAGGAGTTCCCAAAGTAGGACACCTCGGGTATGTTCAATTTTTAAAATGATCCTATTTCTTCGTTTGTATTCCGATTATTAATTACACATACAGAATCTCCTCGTCGAGCACTACATAAAACCTCGTCGTAGCTATCAATTATCTCTTATAACTTAGGAGATATTCGCATTTGAAAATTTAATTTTCAACATTTTTACCCACCCTACACCAGTTTTTTGGTGACCGCGGTTCCAAATATTCTCCGATTTTATCCATTTTTCTTTTATAAGATTAACAATAGATCTCAGTTCTAGTTCAGTTCGGACGTGTTTATTTTTACTCCGAGTTAACTCGTTATTTTAATGTATCTATCGGAAAATAAATATAAATATCACCTGTTTATTATTTACGCGAAAGGACGCTTTTTTTTTTAAATAATATTATTAAATAAAAAATCAAAACAACAACTAAAAGACAAATAAGTAAAAAAAATTCTTTATATTTTTTTTTCTTTTTTTGAACCTTTTTTGTGCATTGACTATTAAATAAAGATCAAGAGTGTTAACGAAAGTAATTACAAATACTCTTAAATGAGTCTCTTCAACGAAAACAGTGAGCGAAGGTTAAGTGTAAACGGCAGAAATGCATACGTTACAGTTAATGTAGACGAAAAAAATATAAACAAAACAAACAGAAGAATAGATGACAACTTGTTTTTAACAGCCAAACCTGTTAACCGCGCTCGTTCTTGTTCCCCCGCATTGACAACAACTAATGATTGTCAAACAAAAGAAAATTCAACTCAATCAGAAAATAAAAATATTTTATCTATGCCTGAAAGTATGCTAGCTATATCAGCTTCAGATACGAAATCCACCACACTAACTACAAATAAAATTAACCCATTAAGCGGCGCTGTACCCAAGATTAGTCAACCATTAAATAATGAAAATAAATCCCAAATACAGGTTGGAATGGACCGGTATATTACAGTATTAAAACGGGCACGAAGTCCCAAGTCCTCGAAAGCGGCACCCTTGGCCAAATTATATAAGGGTAGTGAACCTCATAGACTAAACAATGAAAATCGTTTTTCTATTCTGGAATGTGAAACTAATGAACCAGTAAATAAAATCCATTCTACAAAACCACCCCCCATTTACTTGAGAGAAAATAATTCGAATCCACTGGTTCAGAGCCTGATCTCATTAATAGGAGAGAACTCTTTTTATGTAATCCCAATCAAGAAAGGCACGATTCATGAAACTAAAATACAGGTCAATAGTGAAAACGATTATAGAAAGGTTGTAACATATTTTGAAACTCAAAAGAAAAGTTTTTACACTTATCAGCTGAAAGGAAGCAAGGGTCTACAAGTTGTAATAAAGGGTATTGACTGTAATGTTGAACCACTCGAAATAAAGCAAAGCTTAGAAGATAAAGGCTATAAGACAAAAAATGTGATAAATATTAGAAATCGCGAAAAAATACCCCAACCACTCTTCCGTGTTGAACTTGAACCCGGTGACATAAACCTGAAAAAAAATGAAACACATCCCATATATAACTTGAAGTACTTATTGCATCGTAAACTTACGGTAGAAGAACAACACAAACGATTTGGCCCCGTTCAATGTATGAATTGCCAAGAATATGGACACACCAAGGCATATTGCAAATTGCCACCAGTATGTGTCATTTGCGGGGAGTTGCATAACACGTCCCAATGTAACAAATCTAAAGATGATCCTAAAATAAAAAAATGCAGCAATTGCGGAGGTAACCACACAGCAAACTACAGGGGTTGTCCTGTCTACTCAATTGTTAAAAAATCACAAAGCCAGAAACCAAAGATTTTCCCCGCTCAGCCATTAAATAACATCAATTTGAACTACCCCCCGGTGCAACAGACATATGACAACAAAGTAACATATGCAAATGTACTTAGAAACAACCAAACTCAGCCGCAAGTCCGTCAACCCCAAAACGAAAATATGAACCCAGAGGTAAGAGAGCAAACGCCAATTTTCAATTTTACCCGACTAGAATCTACAATAGAAACTCTTGTGCAATCGGTAAATAACTTTACAAACTCAATGAGTAACATGATGCAAGAAATGCTTAAGATGCAATCAATGTTATTGCAGGCTGTGCTTAACAGACCATGAACTGCCTAAGAATATGTTTTTGGAATGCAAACGGCATACGCCAACACAAAAACGAACTCGAATATTTTTTAAGAAACCAACAAATTGATGTAATGCTGGTTTCTGAAACTCATTTGACGTCCAGAAGTTCCTTTCGAATAAATGGATATGTAATATATGACACCAAAGATCCCAGAGGTAGAGCATGCGGAGGCTCGGCAATTTTAATAAAAGCTCGAATAAAACACTACTTAATGTGTGATTTTTGCGAAGATTATCTTCAAGCTACTACAATCTGTCTTGAAGATTTTCATCGAAACTTAGTGATCTCATCGATATACTCAATTGCAGAAGGTCAATATAGTAGATTTTTTAAATCACTAGGCCCCCGTTTCCTGGCTGCTGGCGATTATAATGCTAGCACACATTCTGGGGATCACGACTGATTACCCCTAAAGGTCGTGTTTTGTTCGACTCAATTTCTAAAATGGGTTTGCATGTGCTTTCGAGCGGCCAACCTACTTACTGGCCTACTGACCCACGAAAAATACAGGATGTTATTGATTTTAGCGTGATGAAAAATATCCCTAGAGAAATGATTCAAATTGAATCCTCGCTGGAACTATCTTCAGATCACTCACCCACTATTATTACTTCATTGAGCCCCCTAGAAATTGTATCCCCGACTGGTAATTTAGCGATGGCAGGCACAAGAATAAATTGGCTCAAATATAAAAAATACCTCAGTACACATTGCTCGGAAAACATACCGCTAAGAACACCAGAAAACATCGATCACTCTCTTATCAATATCGATAAAAATCTCAGAATGGCTGCTCAACATGCTACCCAAACACCCCGACAATTCAGATATAATAGAATTAATTCTGCAGATGTCGAACGGCTCTTAAATGAAAAAGATCAGCAACAAGATGCTTATGGAGCTACCCCGGATAGCAATAAAAATAATTCTTTTTATTTTTAATGCTATATTACGACTTGAATATTATCCTCCAGAATGGAAGGTTTCACTGGTTACCATGATACCCAAGCCGGGAAAAGATCACACAAAAGTAGAATCATACAGACCCATCAGCCTATTGTCTAATATATCAAAGCTATTTGAGAAGATACTTATGAACAAGTTGTACCCGATGTTAACTGAAAACAATTGTATTCCGAATCATCAATTTGGATTTAGAAGAAAACACAGTACTATCGAACAAACCCATAGACTTGTAAATATGGTGAGAAAAGCGTTTGAAGAAAAGAAATACTGTTCTGCACTCTTCATCGACATCTCTCAAGCGTTTGATAAGGTATGGCATGCTGGATTAATATACAAATTGAGTCAAAATTTACCGGCAAACACACATAAGCAGTTGGAAAGCTATTTAACTGGTCGAACATTTAAGGTTAAAGAGGGAAACTTTTTAAGTAATGCACAACCCATTGAAGCTGGAGTCCCCCAAGGCAGTATCCTGGGACCTTTTTTATATTTGATGTATTCGTCTGATATGCCAACTAACAATCGCACTCATACATCAACATTTGCTGATGATACTGCTATTCTAAGCATTCATGAAAACCCTCAAGAAGCGTCTCGTCACTTACAAAACCACATATTTGAATTAGAAAAATGGTTAAAACAATGGAAAATTAAAGTCAACGAGCAAAAATGTACACACATTACATTTACATTGCGTAGAGAATCATGCCCCCCTATTCATATCAATAACCAAACAATAATTCAACAATCGGAAGTGAAATACCTCGGAATACATCTCGATCGTCGCCTTACATGGAAAAGTCATATAGATGCAAAGTTGACTCAAATGAAATTGAAATCAATTCAAATTAATTGGCTTATTGGCAGAAACTCCACGCTTAGTTTAGATTGTAAACTTCCACTTTATAACATGATCATAAAACCGATATGGTTCTATGGCATACAGTTATGGGGCACGGCCTCAGCGTCAAATGTAGAAAAGATCCAAAGACGCCAAAACAAGTTTCTAAGAATGATCACAGTTGCCCCCTGGTATATCAAAAACGCGAATATACACAAAGATCTAAACGTGCCCATTGTAAAAACTGAAATCTCGAAAAACGTACAAAAATATTTAAAAAAAACTTGAAGTTCACCCAAACCCGTGGCCACACTCGATTAAGAAGGAGGGACACAGCAGACCTAATCTAGAAGGAAGAATGCCAATTTAACCTTCGCTTTACCAAAGGTTTTTTATGTACATGGTTTACCAATACCCACCCGGGTGACACTACACTTCTATAAATATATGCGACGAACGAAATTTTAAAAAATTTTAAAAACCTTATAAAAAGTTTAAAATGTTTCTATTAAATTCTATAGAACTCTAAAATTTGTTCAGTGAGTATAAATTTCATTTAAATCGAAACAAAATTAAAAAAAATATTAAACCAATGAAAACTAAGTGGTCACCCGGGTGGGTATTGGTAAAGCGAAGGTTAACCAAAACAACCATGAACACAAAATTTTTTCGTCCGGCACTGGCTGGACTAATTAAATAATAATATTAGATATAAGATTTGAACCACTTATTGTTAGTTCATTAAATAATGAAGATACAATAAATAAATGATGAAAAAAAAAAAAAAAACAATAGATCTATATATGAAATAAAGAAAGAAGTGTTTAAAAATCATGACTGAGTCCAAAGTTACATGCATTTGAATATAAAAAAATTAAAAAAGGCGATTTTCGCAATTTTTTTTGGGAAAAAAGTACTTTTATTCTTTTAAAGTTATCTAAACATTTTCTAAGAGGATGTATAATGAATTTGTACTTTTTGAAAAGCTAACTTTACGCCAAATATTTTAAATGAAAAAAACATTTATAATTTATGATACCGACGGGATCAGGTCCATTCAAAAAATGCATATTTTTATGTAAAATTCAACTTTAGGGCAAAAATTCTCAAATCGCATACTCGATATCAAAATATAGTAACCTATTTTAGATGGCCCAATAAGTTCTTAATTATTTTGTAAAGGGTTCCGATAACCCCGCCCCTGGTATGGATATTATAGCTAAAAAACGAAAAAATCCCATTTTTGGGATTTTTCAAGATTTTTTTGGGAATTGCGGGATACTTGATAACAAATTTCAAAATTTGTTTTTATTTTTCCATTTTAAATAGAAAAATCTACATAACTGTGAAATTTCATTAGAAAATATTCATAAATAAAAAATTTTCAATTTGAAAAATTTGTATCTATGCAAAATTCAATAAAAAGCATTTTTTGTCATATTTTTCAAAAAAGTATTCCATGCTTTTTTTAGTTGTAAAAAGCTATGTATATTTTTGAAAAGTAGACAAAATTCCCTATCCATTAATATATAATATGTCTACATTGTCTTTTTTACGTGGCAAATTAATTAGGGAAAACTTAACAACTCGCAGAGAATTTGCATGTTGCCTACATAATAACATTTTTATGAATGTAAATAACAGTGCTAGGTAAATTCTCAGCGAGTTGTTAAGTTTTCCCTAATTTATTTGACACGTAAAAAACATAAGGTAGAAATGTTATATATCAATGGATAGAGGATTTTGTCTACTTTTCAAAAATGTATATAACTTTTGACAATTAAAATGGAATACTTTTTTGAAAAATATGACAAAAAATGCTTTTTATTGAATTTTGCATAGATACAAATTTTTCATCGCGATGTTCAAAATCATGTATAAGACGAACTCCATGATTATTTTGCAACACTTACGTACGCGGTTAATAACATCACTTATATACATATATGTTAAGATTGTGACGACCAAAAGTCGTGGCCTCGTTTTTGGGTCCACATGATGTCTTGTTGACAATTATTATAGTCCTTGGTCCAACACAATGCCTTCCAGCTTTAACTATATGCGACCGATATGCCTAAATCATTTTAATTAGTCTTAAGTCTGAATTTACCTAAGTTATAATGAATTACATGTGTTTATTTAAATCATTATTTAAATCTAGTTGTCCGTTATCGACCGAGATATTGGCCACATGGCGGCGATTGTTAGTTTTATTGCATTGTGGTGGAATATGTATAATTACACCACCGTGTGGTGTGTATGATCTTATACACACAAGTGCTTGCGTGCGTGTATGATTTTATACATAAAGACACTATAAATAGAATGCATTTTATAATATCGAGAGAGTCAGCGTCAAGGCCTAGTTAGTTTGTACGTTCCGTTCCGTTCCGAATCAGCTGTTTTGTTTTTAGCATAGGGAAAGTTGTGTATGTCGTTAGTTTTTCTGTAACGTTGCCGTTCTGTTGCGGATGAATCTGTTGAAAACAGAATTTTGTTCGCAACGTTAAGTGACAGCTAAAACAGCTGATATCATATATACACAAAAATGCCAACAATATGAGAGCAGTGGTGCCAACATTTTTGAAAGGGAAATATTTATTATTAACAAAAGAATAAAAAATATAATATTTTCAAAAAAACATTGAAATTTAATAAAATAAATATAAATTTCTTTTAATGTATGTACTATGTATGTAAAAAAATTAGTTTAAATTAAATCATTAACAAAAAATATATGTATGTATTTATAAAAATGTTCACAATAATATGTTGAAGGTCTAAATACAAAAAACACTAAAAATAGTAACAAAATCACCAAGATGGTTTTTTGGTTATTATTTTAAAAACAGCTGATACGATCTTACGGAAAAACTAACTACAATATAACAGCATTCAGAACGGCACAGAACAGAAACGTTACAGAACGCAAAGACTAATGGAGCCTTCAGTCAGTGGACAGGCAAGCAACTGGTAAGACTTTACTTGTTATACAATTAAAGTCTCCGTGGTTGAACTAGCTGATAAACAGAGGGTTCGGAGTATAATCTCTCCTCCAGTTATCAGCTCAGCAACTCCACCAAAGCTTATTGTTCATCTTGTGGCAGACAACCCAACAGCTTTGAAGGGAGTATTCTCTTCAAAGAAGTTGAGTTATCGCTAGCAGAGACACCTCTGGAGGTTCGGAGTACAATCTCTCCGTTCAAGAGTGACACTAATACGACGACAGCTACGCCACGCTAACCCGGCAATACTGATAAGTTATTCTTGTTAGTATTGTTATGTCTGAGTGGAGTAGAGACACCTTTGAGGGCTTGGAGTATAATCTCTCCTCAGAGTTGTCTTCGAGTAGCATCGCTCATCCTCTCTTATTAAGAGAAGAATTGGTCGTTCGCTCCCAAGAGAGAGCTGTAATACCCGCCGGCCTGTCTGCGAAACGGGTTGATTTTAGAGAATCTCTTATTAAGAGATGAATTGGTCGTACGCTCCCAAGAGAGAGCTGTAATACGAAACGGGTTGATTTGAGAGAGCCTCTTATTAAGAGAAGAAGCGGTCTTTCGCTCCTAAGAGAGAGCTGTAATAAGTGGCGGTCTGTCGGCGAAACGGAAAACTAAAGTTTTAAGAGAATTAAACAATAAAAACATTGTAAATGTGTACTTTGAACGTTGGTGACGTTTCTTTATTTTGTCTCTCTCCATAAAAATAAATATTTTGTAACGAACCCTGGACACCGAGAGCTCATCCTAGCATAAGGCAGAAAACGTGTCGTTACAAGATTATGGCATATATTTTAATCATTATAAATGTCATCCCAATATCACTTTCGACGACCGTTTCAAAATCACATTCAACTCCACTTTAATCTATATTAATATTTTGATTATTAATTGCGATTCTTCTAATATGTCGCCAGCTAAATAACAAATATTTTATTCCGTATCTTTTATTTTCATTGGTTCAAGTTCTAAGTTAAAAATTTTGCAGTAATATTTATAGAAGGAGCTATCGGAATACTCATCTACAGTGATCGAAAGTCCCTTTGTCTTTAGTTATTTGTCGAATTTCAGAAACAATACAATTTTTGTGAGTCATTATTACTTATTTCAGTTTGGAATTATTAAAAATGTTAACCAATTTAATAAATTTAAATATATATGAACATTTATTCGTTTTATTCGATTATTCTACATAAAATTGTTCGAATTATTCGTTATTCGAAAATGGCCACTTTTAAATTGTTCGAATAATTATTCGTAAGAAATTATTCGATTAATCAAACGATCATTAGTCGAATGAATACCCTACTAATTACTAAATACATAGGTTAATTTACCTAGCGTTTACACATGCAAGTAACAGTTCGAAAAACACAATACATTCACACTTTTGCACTAACACAAGCACACATGCAGCCACTTACAGCTCACTGCCTAGTGAATTTCGATGGACAGTGATTTTTTGACACTTACTGCAATAAAGTGTCAAAAACACAAACAGAGTTGCCTAACTAAAAAAATTTAAAAAAAATTACTGGATTGTGGTAAAATAATTATTATATTTTTAACTTATTTTATGTATATTTGTAAAAAAAATTGTTTTTTCTCTTCAAATATGAATAAAGAACGCTATTAAATTAATTTAAGAGCACTAATCTCATTAAAGTAATAATAATAATTATTTATAACAATTATTTCCCTACAAATATATGTATGTGGTATCCTAGGCAACTCTTAATAATAATGTGTTTACGTTTTGACGACATTTTTAAAATGAACTTTTACTTGCATGTGTAAACGCTCAAGCAACTTGTAGACATTTCGATGTATTTTCGACATTTTCGATAATAATACGTATTCTCAACTTTCCTCAATCTACTTGCATGTGTAAACGCACCGTTAGCATACTGAAAGTATTACTCATATACAGTGGTGGCCAGGTAATTAAGACAAAAATTGTTTGCTAAATTCCATGTGATTGTCAATTATTTTTTCAAATATTTCCACAAATATGTATGCATAAGAACCATTTTAACACACAAGTGTGTTTTATTCAACTGTGTCAATTCATACATATTCACCACGAACACATAAGATTTTTCTACAACTTGACCAACAATTTTTATTTTTATTATTATAAAATATTCGGACCAAATTTATATTTTTAGTTCCATTAGTTTTGGTCATATCATGTTATTAACAGCGGATGTTCGCTGAGGTGGGTCAACGTATTTCCACACATCTTTGTCCATATATGTTGTACCAATTTTTTCAAACATTTTTGAGAAACTAGAAATATTAATAATAAATTTCATACCCTTAGGTCCTTTTGTTTTGGCTCTATCGCACTTAAAATTCAGTTGGTGAAAAAAAATTCAAGTATTTGTCTTAAATAGCTGGCCACCACTGTACGTGAAGATAATTTTGGAGAAAAAAATTAGAGCAGTTTTTATCAGTACATTTTTACGTATGTGCCATAAATTAATAAATATTTCATAAAATGTGGCGTATACAACAAAATTGTAAATTTAGTTTGGAGTTAAAAATGGTTATTGTTACCGCCACTGCCTACGCGCTATCGTAAATGCTATATTTTTATGTATTTCTGTTAAAATTTGTATTAGGTGGCAACTCTTATGATTGTCAAAAATAATATTCCAAGCGGCAAATGCAAGCTTGTATATACATAAAGAAAAATTAAAGATTCTTGAGGCATATCAAAGATAAAATTATTTTGTGAAGTTTAACGATAAATTATTTAAACCAAAAAGCTTGCTCCGAGTCCAAACTAAAAAAGTTTGTAAATCTATTGTTTTTTATTATGGATTCATTTACTTCACAGGGTCAACCACAAAATCTACACGATAACAATGCAATTGTATGTTAGCTGTTTGGAAACCTGACAAATTTGCCACCAACTTCCAACTAACAACATTGTTAAGTGTAAAAACTGTCGCTTGCCATTTCACCTAAAATGTGCCAAAATAACATGTACTAGTGAGTCTTGGATTTGTAATGATTGCTCAACATTTGCACCACCTATGGCACCCTAGATTAGTAAAATCCAAAGGGCGATTAGAATTACAACGTTTAGAAGAAGAAAGGCTTCTGGAAAGAGATTTTTAAAGAAGAAAGTATGAAATACTAGAGCAGACACTGAAAGACGAGTGTGCATTAGCTTATCCAGAAAATTCTATTCGCCAGTGGCTGAACGATCAGGATGATCCAAATGAGCCAAACTCAGCTCCCACCACATCCATAAATAACAACGCTGTCAATCTAAGTACAGAAAATTTACCAAACGAAACCTTTGTATTACCACAACAATCAACGCCAATTGTGGCAATTAATGATAACGTAGCATCAGATGAGGTTCACATGAAATCCACTCAACCAACCGTAACAACTACTTCTTCATTTGCTAATAACAACAACGTTTTTCACAATCCAATATTACCAACTTCTTCATTTTCTAATAACAGTGCTTTATCAACACAAAATTTTCTATTTAATAATCCACTTAACTACTCTGCCAGAAATCTAAATAACGCACAACATTTATTACCGGTTCGCCAACAGCACACAAGCAAATCTTACATCTCAACAAATTAACGCACGACAAACCGTGCCAAAGGAACTTCCCATTTTCACTAGCAATCCTGAAGAATGGCCTTTGTTTAGCTCCACTTATGACTGGTCTACTCCTGTATGCGGCCTAACAGATGCCGAAAGATCGGTACAACACATACTTATTTACACTAGTTGTGTACCAGCAGGAGTCTCTTACCTGACTGTTTTGCAGTCGAAGTAAAGGACCTAAAAACAATAATAGAAGCTTTTGGTCTGCACGAAGAATTTAATAATTCCACACTTTTACACGATTTCTTAATTAAAATACCACCAGAAATGCAATTGACTTAGGGTACACACAAAACGAATTTGATGAAACAAAACAAAAAAGCAAATCTGTCAGAATTTGCAGACTGGCTTTTCGACGTCGCACAGTGGTATGAGAATAAAAAAAGAGGGAAATAAATCTGTAACTTCTAAACCCTAACGCCGATTTGAATGAAATTTCACATGCGCAAAGAGGAAGTCGTAGTCGAGTTTAAGTTTTAAATTTGGACCTCATGACCCCACCAGGAGCGGGACCAGGGGTTTCCAAAGTAGGACACCTCGGGTATGTTCAATTACACATATAGAATCTCCTCGTCGAGCACTACATAAAACCTCGTAGCTATCAATTATCTCTTACAGCTTAGGAGATATTCGCATTTGAAAATTTAATTTTCAACATTTTTACCCACCCTACTCCAGTTTTTTTGGTGACCGCGGTTCCAAATATTCCCCAATTTTATCCATTTTTCTTTTATAGGATTAACAATAGATCTATATATGAAATAAAGAAAGAAGTGTTTAAAAATCATGGCTGACTCCAAAGTTACATGCATTTGAATTTAAAAAAATTAAAAATGCGATTTTTCGCAATTTTTTTGGGGAAAAAAGTACTTTTATTCTTTTTAAGTTATCTAAAAAATTTCTAAGAGGATGTATAATGAAATTATACTTTTTGAAAAGCTAACTTTACGCCAAATATTTTAAATGAAAAAAACATTTATAATTTTTGATACCAACGGGATCACGTCCATTCAACAAATACCTATTTTTTATGTAAAATTCAACTTTAGGGCAAAAATTCTCAAATCACATACTCGATATCAAAATATAGTAACCTATTTTAGATGGCCCAATAAGTTCTTAATTATTTTGTAAAGGGTTCCGATAACCCCGCCCCTGGTATGGATATTACAGCTAAAAAACGAAAAAATCCCATTTTTGGGATTTTTCAAGATCTTTGCGCATGTGAAATTTCATTCAAATCGGCGTAAGGGCTTAGAAGTTACAGATTTATTTCCCTCTTTTTTTATTCTCATACCACTGTGCGTCGGCGTTTCTGCCAGCAACATTAACATAGCAGCCAGCAGCAGTTCATCTACAGAACAGTTCTCACTTAATAAACAAAAAAACGCATACACACACTTTGAACAATTGCCAAAAAAATGTTATTGTGTGTAACAACAATTGCAAGAATGTTTCTGAGTGTGAGAAGTTTCTGTCAGCTGATCGTAATCAGAGATGGAACATAGTGAGAGAATGTAAACTCTGCAAGTTATGTTTGCGTAAACATTATAGGCTCTGCAGACGTAACATTGTATGCGGCGTAGAAAACTGCAATATAAAACGTAACACTCTTCCACACATAATCATGTCGACTGTGATAGAGATTGGACGTGTTTTATTTTTACTCCGAGTTAATTCGTTATCCTAATGTTTTTATCGGGAAATAAATATAAATTACACCTGTTTTTTATTAACGCGAAAGGACGCTTATATTTTAATAATATTAAATAAAAAAATCAAAACATAAGTAAAGAAAATTCTTTATTTCTTTTTTGAACCTTTTTTGTACATTAACATTAAAAAAAGATCAAGAGTGTTAACTAAATTATTTACAACTACTCTTAAATGAGTCTCTTAAACGAAAACAGAGAGCGAAGGTTGAGTGTAAACGGCAGAAATGCATACGTAACAGTTAATGCAGAAAAAAAAAATATTAACAAAACAAACAGAAGAATAGATGACAGCTTGTTTTTAACCGCCAAGCCTGTTAACCGTGCTCGTTCTTGTTCCCCCGTATTGTCAACAACTATTGTCAAACAAAAGAAAACCCAACGGCTGTTAATCTGGAGTTACCAAAAAATACAAATACTTTATTTACGCCTGAAAGTATGCTAGCAATATCAGCTTCAGAAACGAAATTCACCACACCGACTACAATTAAAATTAACGCATTAAGCGGCGGTATACCCAAGATTAGTCAACCATTAAATAAAGATAACAAATCCCAAATACAGGTTGGAATGGACCGGTATGTTACAGTATTAAAAAGGGCACGAAGTCCCAAGACTTCGAAAGCGGCACCCTTGGCTAAATTATATAAGGATAGTGAACCTGCTAGACTAAATAATGGAAATCGTTTTTCTATTCTGGAATGTGAAACAGATGAACCAGTAAATAAAATTACCTCTATAAAACCACCCCCTATTTACTTGAGAGAAAATAATTCAAACTCACTGGTTCAGAGCCTGATCTCATTAACAGGAGAGAACTCTTTTTACGTTATCCCAATCAAGAAAGGCACGATTCATGAAACTAAAATACAGGTCAATAGTGAAAACGATTATAGAAAGGTTGTAACAGATTTTGAAACTCAAAAGAAAAGTGTTTACACTTATCAGCTGAAAGGAAGCAAGGGTCTACAAGTTGTAGTATTGACTGTGATGTTGAACCACTCGAAATAAAGCAAAACTTTGAAGATAAAGGTTTTAAGACAAAAAATGTGATAAACATTAAAAATCGCGAAAAAAAAAACCCCAACCACTCTTCCGTGTTGAACTTGAACCCGTGCCGCAATTCTGTAACTTTTTATACTTTCCCACCGATGTCGTTAAGTAACGAAAAATATCGGTTGCTTTAACGAATTTAATATTCACTATTTGAAGTCAACGATATCTCTCGGTAATACATTTTAACGATGAATATAGTTTAAAATATAAATGTCGATATTTTTATTAAATTAAAAAATCATAAAAATATTCACTATTTTTTCGTGTTTGCAGATAAATTTGTAGTCGTGTGAATAAATAATCGCATTTATATATAAAAATCAAGCATCAGCTCACCCAAATATGTTCGCGAAACCTACTGAAAACAAAGGAACATAATCCATATGTATATGCCACCACAAGCGATCATTGATTCAAAATTTAGATACATATGTGTTGCTATAAGGACAGTCGACAAATTCCAACGAATTTCCTTCTTAGAATACGGTCTTGTATAAGTTTATACTCGTTTCACATCGCCAAATATGGTTTAAAATGCTCACTAAACATTATAGATTAAAGAAATGTGTTAAATATGGATATTATGCCCCAAATAAAAGTTGCTCTTAAAATTCGAATATTATTTTCTAACATTAATATAATTGGTCAATTCACAAGGTTTCTTATCATGTCATATTGTCCTAATATTTCACAGTGGTTTTTATTGCTTTTCAATCAAAAAATGTTCTAAAATAATGCTATGTTTATTGTGTTATCGTAACCAACCAGAAGAGACCTGCTCCGAATGCTTAAAAGTCGGTTAAGCCGAGCCGCAGAGTCGTGATATATTAGGACATTATGACAATATGACTGATAAGAGACCTTGTGAATTGATCAAATATGTATATGTATGTCCAAATTTATATTAAAAAGATAATTAAAGCATGTTAATTTTTATATTTAAAACTCTAATCAGTCCGTATATAATAAACACAAAATAGTTGACCAACCGTACTTTCAAAGAACTACTTATTTCTAATACTTATGTTCCAAAACTAACTACTAAACAATTATCGTTATGGCTTAACTAAAACATTTTATTTGTCGTTAACCTACCGACAAATTTCGTTATCTACCGACTATTTTTAACGAAAATAATCGGTAAAATTTAATTCGGAATATCTCTTAAGGAAAAATATTGTTAACTAACGAATTTTGATTACTTAATGACAAAATTTTGTCGTTAAAAAGTTACAGAATTGCGGTACCGGTGTCATAAATCTGAAAAAAAATTAAACACATCCCATATATAACCTGAATTATTTATTGCATCGTAAAATTACGATAGAAGAACCACATAAACGATTTGGCCCCGTCCAATGTATGAATTACCAAGAATATGGACACACCAAGGCATATTGCAAATTGCCACCCGTATGTGTTATTTGTGGAGAGTTGCATAACACATCCCAATGTAACAAATCCAAGGATGATCCTAAAATAAAGAATGCAGCAATTGCGGAGGTAACCACACAGCGAACTACAGGGGTTGTCCTGTCTACACAATTGTTAAAAAATCACAAAGCCATAAACCGAAGATTTTCCCCGCTCAGCCATTAAATACCATCAATTTTAACTACCAGACATATGACAACAAAGAAACATATGCAAATGTACTAAGAAACAACCAAACTCAGACGCAAGTCCGTCAACCACAAAACCAAAATATGAACCCAGAGGTAAGAGAGCAAACGCCAATTTTCCCAGACTAGAATCTACAATAGAAACTCTTGTGCAATCGGTAAATAACTTTACAAACTCAATGAGTAACATGATGCAAAAAATGCTTAAGATGCAATCAATGTTATTGCAGGCTGTGCTTAACAGACCATGAACTGCCTAAGAATATGTTTTTGGAACGCAAACGGCATTCGCCAACATAAAAACGAACTCGAGTATTTTCTAAAAAGTCATGAAGTTGATATAATGTTAGTTTCGGAAACCCATTTGACGTCTAGAAGTTTATTTAAGATAAATGGATATGTTTTTTATGGCACAAATGATCCAAGAGATAGAGCATGTGGAGGCTCTGGAATTTTAATTAAAACCCGTATCAAACACCATTCAATGTGTGATATTTGTGAAGATTATCTTCAAGCTACGACAATCTGTTTGGATGATTGCTACAGAAACCTATTAATTTCGTCAATATATTCACCTTCAAGGTATTCGATTACGAAGCTTCGTTACTCTATTGAACCCCCTAGAAATAGTATCCCCGACTGGTCACTCTGCAATATCAAGAACGAAAAGAAATTGGTTGAAATATAGAAAATATATTAGCACACACAGTACAGAAAATATATCGCTAAGAACACCAGAAGATATCGATATCTCACTCAAAAATTTTGAACGAAACTTAAAACTTGCTGTTGAACACGCCACTCAAATAACCCAACAAATAAGATACAATAGACTCTATTCTGCAGACATTGAACAGTTGAGGGGATCTGTAGAGTTGCCACTCTCGGTAAGTGGCAACTCTACAGATCCCCTCAACTTAAAACGGAGCCTAGAAAATGTAGCAAACGCCTCAGTATGCTTCTTCACAAACGCAAAACTGACTCAATTAATAAATATCTGGATAACTTAGATGCCACCCAGTACTCAAATTAATCTCTATGGCGAGCTACAAAAAAATTAAAAAGACCTGTTATGAGCAGACCTCCTCTACGTAATTCTAGTGGAGGCTGGGCGAGAAACGATACTGAAAAAAGAAACCTGTTTGTTAGTCATCTAAAGAATGTATTATCCCCAAACGTGTCAAACGACATAATAGAGTTACCACCTACTTTACCCCATATTACTGCAGCTGAACCACTTCGTTTTGAGATTTCAGAGATTGTCAAGGCTATTGTTGATTTAAACTCCAAAAAATCACCTGGTATTGATAAAATCAGTAACAAGATGCTCCTCGAGCTACCCCAAATTGCATTAAGAATAATCCTATTTATTTTTAATGCTATATTACGCCTTGAATATTTTCCACCAGAATGGAAGGTTTCTTTAGTTACATTCGAAAAACTGTTAATGCACAAGTTAAAGCCGATAGTGAATCATTTTGATTTTATTCCAACTCATCAACTCGGATTTCGAGAAAAACATAACACCATAGAACAAACTCACAGGTTGGTAGAAATCTTATCCAAGACATTTGAAGAAAAAAAATATTGTTCTGCACTCTTCATCGACGTTTCGCAAGCCTTCGACAAAGTATGGCATGAAGGATTATCGATAAAAATAAAACAATATTTACCAGTGAACACACAAGTTTCTAGAAAGTTATTTAAATCATCGAAAGTTCGTTCTTAAAGAGGCAGACTTCATAAGTTCACCACAGCCTATTGAAGCAGGCGTACCCCAAGGAAGTCCCTTCCTATATTTGCTATATACTTGTGATATGCCTACAAACAGTCGAACCCACATATCTACTTTTGCTGATGACACAGCTATACTAGCCATTCATGAAAACCCCCAAGCATAGTTGGGGGTAGTGCACTAAATGTTGATTGAAATCAGCATTGCACTATAACTCACTTAAATTGCAAAAAATTTATTTTGCACTATTTTTTATCAGCTTTAGTGATAATGCTTATTTTTTAACTAGCACTAAAAAAAATAGTGATAGTGATAATTTTTTAACTATCACTAAACGAAGATTTAGTGCAAAAATCTGCACTACAAATAATTAGTGCAAAATTTTAACCTGCAATAAAAAAAGGCTGCATTAAACATACTATCACTAAATTTTCAAAAATGAGTAGTCATGAAATTGTTGAATCCAAATTCGAAAAATAAAAATTTTAAATATTTTTTGTTATTTTTAATGAAATATTAGTCTTAAGTTTTAAATTAGTGTAAAAGAATAAACTTAAACCATTTTGAACTTAAAAATTTAGTGCACAATTTGAAGTTGCACTCAAATTAGTGCATACAAAAAAGTTGCAATAAACTGATGATTGCATTTTTTTAAATCAACTAATTTAATTTTGAGTGCAAAATTTTTTAACTCACTATCACTAATGTTTAGTGAGGCTGCTAATTTTCAACTCAGCACTAAATATGAACAAAATGATTGCACTAATTTTGCACTATCACTAAGTATTAGTGCAAACTGCAAAATTAGTGCACTACCCCCATCTATGCCCCCAAGAAGCATCTGCACTTTTACAAAACCATATACTCGACATAGAAAGGTGGTTAAAACAATGGAGAATAAAAGTAAACGAGCAAAAATGTATACATCTTACATTCACATTGCGTAGAGAATCGTGCTCTCCAATCCTAATAAATAATCATATAATACCTCAACAAACTGAAGTTAAATATCTAGGTCTGCATCTAGACCGACGTCTTACCTGGAAAAAGCATATAGATACGAAATTGACTCAAATGAAGTTAAAATTACTACAAATTTACTGGCTAATTGGTAAAAACTCGAGATTGAGTTTAGATTGCAAACAGCTCAATAATAAAACCCATATGTACAGCTCAATAATAAAACCCATATGGTGCTATGGAATTCAATTATGGGACACGGCCTCAGCTTCTAATATTGAAAAAATTCAAAGATTCCAAAATAAAATATTACGAATGATAACAGCAGCACCTTGAAAAATGAAATAAAAAAACAAGCGGAGTCATATTTGAAAAAGTTAGAAGTTCACCCAAACCCACTTGCACGAACATTAATGAGAAGTAATGGCTACATCCGACTAAGAAGAAGGAATCCAACAGACCTGCGCTGATGATAGGATCTATAAATTAAACATAATTTTTCGTC
Organism: Calliphora vicina; assembly: GCF_958450345.1. NCBI lineage: Eukaryota > Metazoa > Arthropoda > Insecta > Diptera > Calliphoridae > Calliphora > Calliphora vicina. The sequence continues at coordinate 89,498,063 of NC_088782.1, forward strand.
CAACTGTGGTGGGACGTAAATAAAAAATAATATTTAAATTTAAGATTTGAGCAAATTATTGATAGTTCACATTATTTTGTGAAGATAAAATAAATAAAATATGAAATAAAAAAAAAAAATCTTCTACATAAAGCATAAGGTATGTTCAGAGAAGTTGAAATGTTAAATCAAAATAATGACAATGTACAACAAACACATAGTGTAAACGCTCATTGTGGTATGTTTAATCAAGTGTTATTTAAAATCATGCCAGTAACAATATTCGGTCGGAACAATAAATGTATTAAAACTTTTGCTTTTATTGATGATGGTTCATCTGTAAGTCTTATCGATGAAAAATTAATAAATGAGTTAAACTTAGATGGTGAGATAGAACCTTTATGATTAAAATGGACCAACAATATGCGAAGAAATGAAGAATCATCTAAAAAATTATCAATTAAGCTATTTGGACCAAATAATAAAAACATTTTGTAGAAGTTCGTTCTGTTAAGCACTTATCATTGCCATCACAAAGTATATATTACAGAAAATTAAGTGAACAATTTTCTTATTTGAGAGGTTTACCTATTGAAAATTATAAAAATGCCATACTTGAAGTTTTAATAGGATTAAATAACATTAAGTTGTGCATCCCAAATAGCATTAAAGAAGGATGTCAAGGTGGACCTACTGCTGTGTGTACCCGTTTGGGATGGGTTTTATGTGGAAATATGAGCGGTGAAAGTTTTAAAGACAATTTTACTGTGTTCACACATGCGATTGCAATGATTCTAATTTGAATAATTTAATTAAACAATTTTATACAATAGAAACCACTGGCATTATTGGGACACCAAATATTCTTGGTAAGGAAGATCAGATAGCTGGTAACCCTGCTAGAGTTCGGTCGTGAATTTATTGTGTTGTGATTTCTTAAACATTTAATTAATTTATATCATCTATAAAATTGTGCTCCTGATAATATTTCATACAGATAAGTATTTCCTGAAAAATTCTATATAATTGAATATTCAAGTGGTGCAGTTTTATTTCAAAATAAAGCCTTATTTTGTTTATTTTTACTTATATTTATTGTTTCTAAACAACAACAATAATAAAACATTTCAAGTTTTTATTACTCCATACAATTTGTTCTTGTATTTTTTCATTTACATTTTGTTTCTTTTTATTTGTCAAATTGACAAAGCTACCAAACCACATAAAGTTGTTCGATTGATTTTGTCCACAACATTGCCAATCTGTTCAAATTGGAATATTTAGAACAAAACTTTGGTTTGTGTCTTTACTAACTATTCGCAACATTGCCAATATTCCTTAATCCTATAATCCTGTGGTGTGTGTATTGAATAACATTTGATATGGACTGTATAAATAAAAATTGCAGTATCTCCAGTGATGAACGTATGGTATTCTGTTGGCTGTGTTTGGGAAATTACCATTTAAAATGTAGTGGACTGAAAGCACGTGATGCAGATGCCTTATCCGATAAAACTAAAAACATTCAATGGACATGTCCAAGCTGCAGAATAATTGGTATCGAATTCTACAATTTCTTTAAAAGTTACAAAGCAGAGTTCGATGGAATTAAGAAGGATTTCTCAGCTTTACAAGGTAAATTGACTAAATATGGTAAACTTTTCTCTAAATTCACAAATTTAGACACATTTGCTGCCTCACCGAAACCCAAACGTAAAAGAACTGCTAAGTCATCATCAACACCTCCTATGAACTCGAATGTTGTTGCTGCCAATCAGTTTTCTACTACTCAATCTTACACACAAAATCAAACTCCAAATAGTGGTCAAATTCCAATGGCAGTTTCTCCAAATCCAATTGTTGTTACTCCATCCTCAGATATCGCAACTTACGCGAATGTTGTTCTTGATCAGAATACAAACATGGCTCCTGCTAATTTGATAATGGTTCCTCCAAAATCAGTCAATCCTTCTGCTATTGATCAAACTACAAATATTCATCCTCCTGAACTAATACTTACTCCTTTACCGTCTACTTCCTCTAACGTCAGAACAAATTCGAATGTTAATAATCAGTCTATAAATCCATTTACTGCAGTTGTAACACCCAAGCCTCTAAAAATTATTCCTCCTAGGAAAACTATATTTGCCACACGTTTTGCTCAAGATACATCCGTAAATGATGTGGATTTCCATATTAGGACAAATCTTGGCACGGAATTATACAATGATATCCAAATATATAAGATTAACGCCCGTAATAGAGCATCATTTAAGATTATTGTTCCTGAGAGTATTTTTGACCGATTAGTACATCCAAATTTTTGGCCAAAAAATACAAATGTTCGTCAATTTATTTATCGTGAAGACAACAATGTTACTCTTCCTAAGGCTGCTGATTACAATCCAAAAAACTAATTGAATCGAGGAAACCGTTAAATGCTAAATGTAGACTTGACCAATCTAATAATCTTATATTAATCTCTATCGGTTATCAGAATGTTCGTGGCATGAATACAAAATTAAAGTCATTTTATCTTCAAAGCTTCGACATTGAACATAACATCATAGTTCTAACTGAAACATGGCTCCGTGATAAACCTGAGAAGAGGATCCACAATTCCGAAATAATGTGCAATAAATTCCAAATTTATAGACGCGATAGAGTTGGAAAGGAAGGCGGCGGAGTTTTGATTGCCGTCTCAACTATTTTTCCTTCAGAAGAAATAATCCTTAATGATGTCCAAGATATCGAATTCATCGCTACATGTGTCAAAACTAAATTTAGGACTGTATTTATCACATGTTCTTATATTCCTCCTACGTCAAGTATCCACATATATGAACTACACGCTACAGCGATAAAGCTCGTAGTAAAACTATCCAAACCTGATGACATGATTATTGTTCTAGGAGACTTTAATATGCCGAACATAATGTGGTGTAAAACTCCTGATTCTTACTTTTTAAGTCCATCAATAAATTCCGAATCAAATGTAGACCTATTAGATTCCATTGCAGATTTGGCACTTTTTCAAATAAATAGCATACCGAATTCATTAGGAAAACTACTGGATTTAGTGTTTGTAGATCAACCTGATGAATTTAATGTACAACGCATTAATCCTTTATATACACCAGAAGATGCTTATCACCAAACTCTTGAAATTAGTGCATATTTAAAAACTCAAGTATCGGCAAAACCTGCCCTAAATGAGGAAAAGGTCTTTGACTTTAAGAAAGCTGATTACTCCAAATTAAATCACCTACTCTCAACGGAAAATTGGTTCGAAATTAATCCTAATAACAATTTAAGTCCCCATAACATTGATCTAATTATAAATCAATTTTATGATGGCTTATTTAAATGTTTTAAATCATCTATTCCAATGAAGAAGAAAATAATTCCGAATGGTCCTCCTTGGAACACCACACAGCTTACGAGTTTAAAAAATTTGAAAAATAAACATTATAAAAAATACAGGAAATCTGGTCTATCAACTGATTACGCGAGATACTCAGTATCCAGATCAGCTTACAATTTAGCAAATATCCAATGTTACAATAAATATATTTTTAAAGTAAGGAGAAATTTCAAAAATAATCCTAAATCATTCTATCAGTTCGTCAATTCAAAACGTCGAGTATCTGGATATCCATCTATGATGAAATTTGGTGACATAGAATCTTCAAATGATTCGGAGATTTGTGACATGTTTGCTGACTTCTTTTCCTCTTCGTATTCTAATAAGAGCTTGAATCAATTATCTAATTATCCGTATCCACTATTTGAAACGACTCAAATAAATTGTCCAGCAATACATACATCAACTGTTATGACAGCTATACGGAAATTAAAATTTTCAGATAAATATGGTCCCGATGGTGTCCCGAGTTGTGTTCTTATGAAGTGTTTATATCCGTTTGTATTGCCCTTAACATACTTATTTAACGCATCACTTTCCAATGGTTATTTTCCTGATTTCTGGAAAAAATCATATATTATTCCTTTGTTCAAATCCGGAAGCAGATCCAATATTTCTAATTATAGAGGTATAGCTAAATTGAGTGTTATTCCCAAACTTTTTGAGAAAATAGTAACTGAAACATTATCACATCAAGTTGCATCATTTCTATCTCCATTCCAGCACGGATTTAGAAAAGGTTGTTCAGCTACCACTAATTTATTGGAATTTACAACTTCAGTGATAACATCTTTTTATTCCGGCTTACAAACTGACACCATCTATACGGATTTCAGTAAGGCATTCGATAAAGTGAATCATGATCTTCTTCTGTATAAATTAGACAAACTTGGACTTTCACCTGTATTTCTCAAATGGATTTCCACATATTTGAAAACCAGACATCAATGTGTATTGTTCAGAGACTATAAATCAAAAAATATTCCAGTTATATCTGGTGTTCCTCAAGGTAGTCATTTGGGTCCAGTATTATTTCTAATATTCATTAATGATCTACCATCCTGTATTAAGAATTCCAAAATGTTAATGTATGCCGATGACGTTAAGCTCTTCCTTAGCTTAAATCAATCTAACCAATGTTCCTTACTTCAAGCTGATCTGGATAATTTTAACCAATGGTGTAATAAGAATTTAATGGATCTGAATTTGAAAAAATGTAAACAAATGACATTCTACAGACGAAGTCCAGTAATCTGTAGATACTCGATCAATGATCATCAACTTGATAAAGTTGAGATATTCCTTGATCTTGGCGTATTACTTGATAATAAATTATGTTTTAATTCTCACATTTCACAAACTATTAACAAAGCCAAAGGGGTATTAGGTTTCATCAAACGCTGGGGAAAAGAGTTTGATGATCCTTATGTCACAAAGCAATTGTTTACGTCACTTGTGAGACCAATTTTAGAATATGCTAGTGTTGTCTGGGATCCGCAGTACGATACCTATATAAGGAAAATTGAATCCGTCCAAAAACAATTTCTTTTATTTTGCCTTCGAAAACTCCCATGGAATTCAAACATTAATTTACCATCATATGAAAGTCGATTAGCACTCATAAAACTCCCTACTCTAAAAAGTAGAAGAATATATATGAATATCTCAATCATGGTTAATTTACTGAATGGAACAACTAATTCGTAATTCCTACTTCGTAAAATCGAATTCATAGTTCCAAATCGACCAACAAGGAATTATATCCCACTTAAGATCCAATATTTCCGTTCAAATTATGCAAACTTTGATCCAATGCGTAGAGTTAGTGCTCAATTCAATAACTTCTATCATCTTATTGACTATTCGACTGATCCTAACGTCATCAAACGGAGTATTCATTTATTAAACTGATGACATTTAAACTTTGTATTTTTTAAATTATACTATAGTAAATACATTTTAATTAAGATTTAAGAATTATGCTAGCCTGTAAGAAATTGTAATTTCATTGGCGATTTAAATAAATAAATAAAAAAAAACGAGCCATTGATATATTAGATAAGTATACAATACAAAAACCAAACGGTCATTATGAGACTGCATTGCTATGGCGTTGTGATAATGTATGTCTTCCGGAAAGCTATACAATGGCGAAAAATAGACTGATGTGCTTGGAAAAAACTCTGAAAAGTAACACCGAACTCTTAAACATTTTTTAAACAACTATAGCGCAATATTTAGAAAAAAATTATATTTCCAAACTTACCAATTGCCATCGAAACGAAAAACGCAATTGGTATCTACCAATTTTCCCAGTTTTTAATAAAAACAAACCAAATAAAACGAGAATAGTGTGGGATGCTGCCGCCAAGTCACACGGTGTATCTTTGAATTCAACACTTTTAAAATGCCCTGATCTACTCACATCACTTCCAAGTACAATTTTTAAATTTCACCAAAGAAGAATTGTGTTTGCAGCCGATATTGAACAAATGTTTCACAGAATTTTCATTAGGGAAGAAGATCGTCATGCCCAAAGATTTTTATGGCGTGGTTGTGATACTACAAAAGATCCAGAGGTCTATATTATGAATGTTATGACCTTCGGTGCTTCATGTTCACCATGCATATCCCAGTATGTTAAAAATCTTAATGCCGCTAAGTATAAGAATATGTATCCAGAAAATAATCACTATGTTGATGATTTTCTTTTTTCTACAGATACTTCAGGCGAAGCTGTTAAATTAGCCACGGAAGTGCATTATATTCATAGCTTAGCTGGATTTAATCATAGAAACTGGGTCTCAAATAGTAATGTCGTCCTACAAAACATGAATGCAAATAAATCCAATGGAAAGAGCCTTAATATCGGAAATATGCAAGATTCAGAAAAGGTGTTGGGTATATTCTGGAAATCATATAACGATACAATAACATTTAAAATTTCACCCTCAATTTTAAGCAGCGACCTTTTTCTCGGCCGTAAGGAGCCTACTAAAAGACAAATTCTAAAAATACTTATGAGCGTTTACGATCCTCTAGGGTTAATCGGAAATTTTTTGATGTACCTCAAAATAATTCTACAAGAGGTATGGAGAAGCGGAGTTGGATGGGACGAGCATATATTAGCTCCCCAAGCAGAAAAATTTAAAAAATGGTTATCATTATTACCCAAAATAAAAGATGTAAACATTCCCAGATGCTATTTACAATATATGCTCAACTATTCTAATACCTCTGTTGAGCTTCACACATTCGTTGATGCTAGCGAGAATGGGTACGCAGCTGTTTCATACTTAAGAATAACTTCCGCTGAAAATATAGTTGTTTCATTGGTTGGTTCAAAAACTCGGGTGGCACCTTTAAAGTTAGCATCAATTCCTAGGCTAGAACTAATGGCAGCGCTTATTGGATCACGTTTTTCAAAAAATATGGTAGAAAATCATACCATTAAAATAAACAAAAAAATATTTTGGTCGGATTCAAGAACAGTTTTGAGCTGGATTTGTTCTGACCACAGAAAATACCACCAATTCGTTGGTGTTCGTGTAAGCGAAATTTTAGATCTAACAGAAATCAATGAATGGCGATGGATCCCAGGAAAGATCAACGTGGCAGATGATGCCACTAAATGGACCACAAGTCCCAACTTATCTGAATCTAGTAGATGGTTTAATGGCCCAGATTTTTCGAAATTATCCGATAACCTGTGGCCTGTTGAAAAAAGATATAGTATGTACCGAAGTCGAAATCAAGCACGTAAGTCTTTCTATGGAAATTGTGCCTATATTTATAAATTTTAAACGTTTTTCCCGATGGTGCAGAATGTTAAGAACTGTTGCATATGTTATTAAATTTTATGATTTTATAAAAAATAAACTAAAAAATACTCAATTGGAGAGAGAACTTACTCAAAATGACCTTAAAATGGCAGAGAACGTAATAATAAAAAAAGTCAATCCGAAGAAAATCAAGCTCGATTTATAAGCTTTCACCGTTCCTAGGCGAAAATCAAATTTTACGGATAAATGGACGTATTGATAATGCCAACATACCACAGGAAATGAAAAAGCCAGCTATCCTACCAAAATATAGTTACGTAACAGAACTTTTAATTTTGCATTACCACTGTAAATTTTATCATATAAATAATGAAACCTCAATAAATGAAATACGCCAGAAGTATTATATACCTCAACTAAGAACAGTTTTCAAGTCAGTTATAAAACGATGCCAAACTTGTAAAATAAAAAATGCTACACCAAAAATACCACAAATGGCAAAATTGCCCCGCGCTCGACTTTCTGCTTATGTTGCTCCATTTACGTTTGTAGGACTTGATTATTTTGGTCCATTGTTTGTAGTTGTTAATAGACACAAAGAAAAAAGATATGGTGCACTTTTCACTTGCCTAACTATTAGAGCAATTCATATTGAAATTGTACATTCGCTCAATACAAGTTCATGCATCATGGCTATTAGAAATTTTACTGCCAGAAGAGGAACGCCTAGGGAGTTCTTTAGTGACAATGGCACAAACTTTGTTTGGTGCTGATCGTACATTACTACAAGACTTGAAAGATGTTGACAAAAATGCATTGATTCGAAATTCTACAACCTCTACTACAAAGTGGAATTTCAATCCACCAGCTGCACCATACATGGGAGCGAATGGTAAGATCGGTGAAATGTGTTTTGTACAAAATCTCTAACACAAGATGCCCAAACGACGAAGTCTTAAGAAGCATGATGGCAGAGGTCGAAAACATAATAAATTCTCGTCCACTTACATATATCCCCATTGAAAGTGAGAATATGGAAGCTCTTACCCCAAACCATTTTTTAGTTGGAAGTTCAGGTGGTTTAAAGCCATTTGCATTATATGAAGATACAGGAGTCGTATTGCAGTAATGTTATTTAGCTTCTCAATTATTTCCACAAAAGTTTCCCTACATTGACATGTCGTTCTAAATGGTACGAAAAGGTAAAACCATTAGAAGTTGGAGATCTGGTGATTGTGGTTGACCCTACGAGTCCACGGAACGTTTGGCCCAGAGGAAAAATTATTGAAGTGTTTAAAGCCGATGATGGTCAAGTAAGAAAAGTCAAAGTAATGACAACATGTGGTGTCTTAGAAAGGCCGGCGATGAAGTTAGCACTATTAGACGTGGCTCAGAGGATGGAGTAAGTCTTCGAAAAATTTCTTGTCATACTGTGGGGGAGTATTACCGTGTTAAAATTTGTATTAGGTGGCAACTCTTATGATTGTCAAAAATAATATTCCAAGAGGCAAATGCAAGCTTGTATATACATAAAGAAAAATTAAAGATTCTTGATGCATATCAAAGCTAAAATTATTTTGTGAAGTTTAACGATAAATTATTTAAACCAAAAAGCTTGCTCCGAGTCCAAACTTAAAAAGTTTGTAAATCTATTGTATTAATTTTGTAATTGGTTGTAATTGTAATCAAACATTCTTAAATAAAACATATACATATGTATTTATACAATATTTAAAAATTTATCTGGTGTTAATAATCTATTGGAATCTGGAGCTTGGGCTACTAAATCTAATGCAGAATTTCTAAAATTCGATGTAGAATTTCTAGCACAACATCATACAAAAATATCGAACCTCTTCTTTGACTCAATTTTTTGTTTCGGTTTTATGCCTTAAAAAACCGCGGTTTCGGTTTCGGTTACAGCCGAACACGAAACTTTATAATTAATGGTATTATTTCATTATTGCAATACACAGTGGGGCAGAATCAATTTTTTTTGGAAATAAATCTGGCATTTTTATATTTGACGTGGGCGTAGCCAAGGAATATTCGAGTTCATGTTATTAAAATTGGCCCTAAAAATGCTTCAGGGCGTCGCTATGGAGGCTCAAATTTTTACAATTTTTAAACACGTTTCAAAATTTAAATTTTAAAATTTGTCCGCTGTTTTCAAAATATAGAGCGTAATTTTGGACCGAATGGCCTCAATTTTTTTTAGTTAGACAACTAAAATACGAATAATATGCAAAAGATTTCTGAGCAATATCGATTATGGATCCAAAAATAAACGAATTTAAAAATTAAAAAAGTAGTAGATTTTTGCTGTTTTTTGGGCAAAAAGGTGACTTAACTCTTTTTTTAATAAAAAAAATCTTTCTTTAAGAACATATAACAATTTTATATTTTCTGTAAGGTATTTTTACTGAGAACATTTTATAAGTCACCCGTACGACCTTCGGAATTTGACCTATTTTTTTTTATTAATATTTCAAATTTGAGCCATGTGTTCTAAAATCCCAAAGCTGGGATCAGAAAACGGAAAGCAGCACAAACCTTGATGTGTTTCCTATTTATCACCAATGTATTTTCACAGCCCCTAAGGAAATGTGAACCCTATGAGCAAAATTGTAAAAAATACCAATTTTGTTATTTTCGCTCCAATTTTTAGGAATTTCGGGATTCCCTTTGACCTTTGGACAAGTTTTTTTACACCTTGTTATTTAGAATGACAAATTAAAAAAAAGTTGAGAATTTCATTGAGTTTTGTTAATAAACAAAGATTTTATTACATATTACTTATTGAGTTTCTAAAACTAAAATTTTTATCAACATTTTAATATAATTGCAAATATTAGAAACAATTTGATCCACATTTATTTGTTTAATTTCTGGCCTTATAAAATTTCAAGTCGATATCTCAATTAGATTCAAAAATATGCTACTTTAAATCTTCGCCTTTCAAAAATATTGCAGAATAGTTTTTTCAAGACCGAGCCGAGAACTTTCTAAAAATATAAAAATCTTTGAAAAGTTTTACATGTCGAAGGTATCCTACTTTGAACCCCCATAGCTCCACCCCTGGAGCATTTGTTGGGCCACTTTTAATAACTTAAACTCGAATACTCCTTGGCTGCGCCCACTTCAAATTTTATCCCGATCGGAGCAGACGTTTAAAAATGCCAGATTTATTTCCAAAAAATTTTGATTCTCCCCCACTGTGCATTGCAATAATGAAATACTACCATTAATTATAGTTTCGTGTTCGGCTGTAACCGAAACCGAAACCGCGGTTTTTAAGGCATAAAACCGTAACCGACAATTATTCTTCGGTTTTTACTTTTATATATTTTCAGTAGAAAAATTCAAAATTTAGTAATGAATAAAAAAATAAAATCAAAATGAGTAAAAAAATAAATTTTCTTTATTGGAAGAGGAAAAAATAATAGATTTTGTCAAAAATAATGAAATTCTATTTAATGTGCGACATCCAAAATTAAAAAATAATTTCGTTTCTGTTTTATGCCGCAACAATTCAGAAACGAGACGGTGACGAACACCAACGTTTTTCAGTTGCAGTTTTCGTTATCGGCGCCGATTACGGTGTATGCGGAACTAGTTTGGTTTAGTTCTCATTTTTTGGCATCATAATACCATTGAGCCGCATATTCTTGATTACTACTTTATTGAAAAGCATATTAGCCAACTTTAATGTACTATATGTAAAAGCTAACTAATATAATATTGTTACGTTTTAACCTTTTCAAAACGTTTGGTTTATTTCCTTTAAATAAACCGGATACTTTTGATTGCAAATAAAAGCCGTTTAGTAGTTTGAAAATTGTAACAACTCTTTATTTATTTAAAATGTACAACAACAGAATTAAATAGTCACTCAATGTTTTTTTTATACACGTTTACAAATTCTCAGAAATACAGCACACTTTAAGGCACTCAGTTGATATTTATTCAAATAGCGTCTCTGATAAACTGACTAACGACTGCAACCTCTGCCACTATTTATAACACTGCCATCTGCACTCTAGATTTTTCTTTAACTGTCTAGAGGTTTCTAATACATACGCCATCTGTGGTGTACTTTCTACAATGTTCTTTAACTGAATATTCGAATTCGAATATACAGCGTTGCCAACTTACGATGAATGATCAACTAAAAGCTTTTATTTAATTATGCCCACAGATATGTTACAGTTTGCTATTACAGCACTGTTATTTGAAAGCATTATGCTACTTTTAAATCAGCCCTTAAAATCGTTATATTTGAATTCAAGTACAATTTCGTAACACTGCCCCCCACTTAAGCCTGTTCGTCCCGAATAGGCATAGATTCACTTCTCCCATAGGCGGCTAGTCGTTCTAGATGTACGACCTTCATTTTAGATCTCGGGCTCTTTTCTTTCTGTATTCTGTACACCACATCGTTTAATTTCTTAATCACCTTGTATGGTCCATCCCAATGGGTTTGTAGTTTGGGAGACAGTCCTTTCTTGCGTTGTGGGTTATACAGCAGTACAAGTTGGCCTTCATTAAATCCCTCAGAATTTTCTGCTCGATCGTATCTGGCTTTCATTTTGTCGCTGGTCATTTTTATTCGTCTGCGTACGAATTCGTGAAGTTCATTAAGGTCATCTTGCTCTTGGGAAGTGTTTTCATTATTTGATGAGGGCTTAATACCGAATTCTAAATCGCCAGGCAACATGAGTTCTGTCCCGAAGACAATGTTTGCAGTTATTCGAGAGGTCGAGTCATGAACAGCTGACCTGTATGCCAATAGAAATTTTGGTATGTGTTCATCCCAGTCCTTCTGGTGGCACTGACCACTTTTCTTAAATATTCCTCCAGAGTGCGATTGCATCTTTCGACCATGCCATCAGATTAAGGATGCAGTGGCGTTGTTCTGGTTTTTCTTATTCAGTATAAATCGCACATTTCCTTGAATACGGCGGATTCAAAATTTCTACCCTGATCCGAGTGCAACTCCAGTGGAACACCATAGCGACACACCCAGTTGTTCACAAATACGCTTATAACCGTTTTAGCTTCCTGATTGGGTATTGCATATACCTCTGGCCATTTGCTGAAATAATCCATAGCCCTTCCCTGCTATGCATTGTGGACAATTGGCTACCCAATCGGCTACTGCTTGCTGACAACCCACCCAATAAAAACGTTGTTTTAGCTTCTCTAAGGTTTTTGTCACACCAAGATGACCACCACTGGTACCGTCATGAAAGTCTTTCATTACTTCGTTTATTTTAGAGGATGGTACAACAATTAGATTTGTCACTGTTTTAACGTCAGCGCTTTCCCATATGCGGTATAAGCAGCCATTTAACAATTGTAGACTATTCCATAGGGCCCAATATGATTTCATCAGTGGACTTTCGGCCGATATTTCATTGCGGGCTGGCCTTCTGCCTTCTTCTTTTGCCGATATTATTTTTGATCATTTCTCTGCAATACAGACCAAACTGCACTGGACTCTATATGCATTAGTCGAACGTCAATGACACATTCCTTTTCATTGCCGTGTTTCAAACCCTTCCGGTGCTCGATGCTAAAGTCATAGCTCTGAAGCCGCTCAATCCAACGAGCCAGTTGCCCTTCAGGTTGTTTAAATTGCAACAACCACCTGAGGGCAGAATGATCGGTTCTCAGTTGGAAGTGCTGACCATACAAATACTTGTGGAAATGCTTCACACACTCTAATACTGCCAGGAGTTCACGTCGCGTTACGCAGTAATTTTTCTCAGGCTTGGAAAGTATTCGGCTGTAGTAGCCTATGACCTTTTCCGTCCCGTTGATCACCTGCGAAAGCACACCGCCTATTCCGTATCCACTCGCATCGCTGTCTAGCACAAACTTCGCCCCTGGGATGGGATATGCCAAAATTGTTGCTGTACACAACAATTCCTTTAACTGAAGGAATGCCTGTTCTTGAGATTCACTCCACAGGAACGCTCGTGACTTCTGCGTTAGCTCATGTAGGCTTGCGGCAACACTGGCAAAATTCGGTACAAATCGTCGGTAGTACGTGCAAAGGCCTAGAAAACTGCGCAATTCGTGAAGATTTCTAGGACGAGGCCAGTTCTTTACGGCTCGTATTTTATCCTCATCTTTTGATATGCCGTCTGCTGTTACGCGATGCCCTAAATACTTAACTTCTTTCTGGAACAGTTTTAGTCCAGCCGCAGCTATTCGTTTAAGGACTTCTTCAAGGTTTTTCAAGTGTTCATCGAAAGACTTCCCCATGACAATTATGTCATCGAGGTACACCAAGCATGTCTTCCAGTGAAGTCCTTTCAACACATGTTCCATTAAACGCTCGAATGTGGCTGGAGCATTGCAGAGTCCAAAGGGCATCACATTAAACTGCCATAATCCATCACTAGCACTAAACGCAGTTTTCTCTTTGTCTTTTTCTGCAATCTCTACCTGCCAATAACCACTTTGCAAGTCCAATGTGGAGAACCATTTTGTTCCAGCTAATGTGTCCAGGGTGTCGTCAATTCTAGGTAGCGGGTAGCTTTCTTTTTTGTTAACGTCGTTCAGCTTTCTATAATCGACGCAAAACCTAGTGCTGCCGTCTTTCTTTTTAACTAACACAACAGGCGAGCTCCAAGGACTTGAAGATGGTTCGATTACTCCATCCCGCTCCATTTCGTTAACCAACTCCTTCACCTCACTTGAGTCCTATTTTCATATCCGACGTCAAGGGGTATTTCCACATTTCGCAAATCATAACTTTTTGTCCCATATCCAAAGTAATGCCGTGAGTAATCATGAAATCAGCACCAATGATTACCTCGTCCACAATATCGGCAACAATAAATACATGATTGACGCTAACATTGGCAATGGTTACTTTCACATTTACTTTACCATGTACAGTGGCTGGCTGCCCAGTAGCTGTGCGCAGACTTACCCCACGTAATGGTTCAATTGTGGTTTTGACTAAATCGGGCTTGACTATGGACTGCGACGCTCCTGTGTCTATAGTAAAAATGTGCTTCTGACCGTTGATGTATCCACTAGCAGTAAAATTGCTATGTTTCTGCTGCATTACAGATATGGAGATTGTGGGGCCCTCAGATGTGGGAGCTAGCGCTTGCCCCATAGTGCTAGCTCGTTTTAGTTTAAAGGTGATTCTTGTGACGATTGAAGATTTGAAGTCTGGTTGTTTCTTGGAGGCGAAACAGATCTGGTTCGTTTTCTCGGTGCTTTGCAGTTTCGCTGAATATGACCAGATTTACCGCAATTATAACATTTTACTCTGGCTTTGCTATGCTTATCATTAAACGCCTCCAAGACCTTTTTTAATTCGTCGACTATATTTCTCTCATCTTCAGCAACAACCTCGATATTGCGCACCTTGCATATTTGCGGCTTTGAAATTATTTTCGCTGTTTCAGCAAATGATGGTTTAGGTGTAGCACAAACCGCTTGTTTTATTTCAGGATCGCGAATGCCATTGACGAATGCCTATATCTTGATATGGTCCAAAAATGGGTTCTTTTCCCCTGGATAAGTAACCTGTAGCAAACGCTCGATTTCCAACGCAAAATCCTGTAGCGTCTCATTGGGTTTATGCACTCTACCACGCAATTCCATTCGGTATAATTCTTTTTTATGTTCACCACCGTACTTACGTTGTAGCGCCTCCATTATGTCATCATAACAATTTCTGTTGCTTGCTGGCACGCTTTCAAGAACTACTGCTGCATTCCCTTTTAAGGCCAATATCAATTCTATAGCTTTTTCTTCATTGTTCCACATGTTTCTAATGGCAACTGTATCAAACTGGAACTTGAAAACATTAAATGGTGTGCTGCCATCAAAACTAGGTACCTTTATTCTACTCGATGTTTCTGAAATAATTCGCACCGGTCCGTCTTGGCATTGAAGATTATTAATTTTCATTTCCAGATCGAGAAATTTATTATCAATATCTTGGGATTGTTTTTCTAGGCCGCTCTCTAATTCGGACACCTTTTTGTCAACGACATCCACTCTGCTGTTAATAACCTCAGACATTTCTTGACTTTTTTCATCTGTAGCTCTAGAGGATTCTTGAAGTTTCGCTTCCATTTCAGCTAAGTGTTTGATAGTTTCTTTGACTTCAGCTTTAACCTCAGCACGAAGTTTATCATTGTCGGCAAGAAGTTTCTCGTTGTTTACTTTATAAGTTTCTAAGATGGTTCTAGAATTTTCGTTCATTTGCTCCATCATAGCCGCAAACATTGTGCTTAAATCCATGCTGCTTGTTGTTGAACGGGTACATATCTCAGTTTCTTCTTTGTACTCAAATTCGTAAGTACCGATGTCAATATCACGCTGCTTGAATTCATCTATTAGCCTTTTTTGCAATTCTGCCTTGTTACCTGCTGTTGGTAGCTCCAACTTACTCAGTTCTTTCTTGAGTTGTTCAATTTCAGTTCTTCAAACTTCATGCTTATTAATTTGCAATCCCACTTCTGACACCAATTGTTACGTTTTAACCTTTTCAAAACGTTTGGTTTATTTCCTTTAAATAAACCGGATACTTTTGATTGCAAATAAAAGCCGTTTAGTAGTTTGAAAATTGTAACAACTCTTTATTTATTTAAAATGTACAACAACAGAATTAAATAGTCACTCAATGTTTTTTTATACACGTTTATAAATTCTCAGAAATACAGACACAATTTATAATGTACACGAATTCACTTGAAAAATACAGCACACTTTAAGGCACTCAGTTGATGTTTATTCAAATAGCGTCTCTGATAAACTGACTAACGACTGCAACCCCTGCCACTATTTATAACACTGCCATTTGCACTCTAGATTTATCTTTAACTGTCTAGAGGTTTCTAATACATACGCCATCTGTGGTGTACTTTCTACAATGTTCTTTAACTGAATATTCTAATTCGAATATACAGCGTTGCCAACTTACGATCAATGGTCAACTGAAAGCTTTTATTTAATAATGCCAACATATATGTTACAGTTTGCTATTACAGCATTGTTATTTGAAAGCATTATGCTACTTTTAAATCAGCCCTTAAAATCGTTATATTTGAATTCAAGTACAATTTCGTAACAATATGTTAAAAAAAGTACCATTAAAAGAAACAAGTACCAATTTTCCTTTATCCTTTTAACACCCGTCAAGTTTGAATTTTAAATTTGTATAGCATTTCCTATATTATCAACTGATTTTGTTTCTATAACACTTAATCTATATATATTGTTACGTTTTAACCTTTTCAAAACGCTGGTTTATTTCCTTTAAATAAACCGGATACTTTTGATTGCAAATAAAAGCCGTTTAGTAGTTTAAAAATTGTAACAACTCTTTATTTATTAAAATGTACAACAACAACAGAATTAAATAGCCACACAATGGTTTTTATACACGTTTATAAATTCTCAGAATTACAGACACAATTTATAATTGAAACAATTTACTTGAAACAAACACAACACACTTTAAGGCACTAAGTTGATGTTTATTCGAAAAGCGTCTCTGATCAACTCAACTGCAACCTCTGCCATTATTTATAACACTGCATTACCATCTAGAAAGCTCTTTAACTGTCAAAGTTCGAATATTCTAGATCATACGCCATCTGTGGTGTACTTTCTACAATGTTCTTTAACTGATTATTCGAACTCGAATACAGTGTTGCCAACTTACAATCAAATCAACTGAAAGCTTTTATTTAACAATGCCCACAGATATGTTACATTTTTACAGCACTGTTACTTGAAAGCATTATGCTACTTTTAAATCAGCCGTTAAAATCGTTATATTTGAATTCAAGTACAATTTCGTAACACTGCCCCCCGCTTAAGCATGTTCGTCCCGAATAGGCATAGATTCACTTCTCCCATATGCAGCTAGTCGTTCTAGATGTACGACCTTAATTCCCGATATCAGTCTTCCACATTTCCGTATTCTATAAACCATGTCGTCCAATTTCTTAACTGCCCTATGTGGTCCTTTGCAGTGATTCCTTAATTTGGATGACAAACCCTTATTACTTTGTGAGCTATATCTGGATTTCATTTGGTCATTTATCATTTTAATTCGGCTCCGAACGAGTTCATGCATTTCTTTTTCTGCTGAAGCACCTTCACCCATCTTGGAACCCGGCCTGATGATCTTTTCTCTGCGGGACAGACCTATCTCTCCAACAGGAACCATTCTGACGTTGCACTGTTCAACGAGGGCCTCCATTGTTACATGGCCACTTCTCACATCCGCTGGTTCCAACACCAACAAACCATTGTCTATACAATCTTCCACTTCCTCACGGGCCCACACCAAATCCTCTGACTGCGGTGGCAACCTTTTGTGCTCAACGAAAACTAACTTTCTTACTTGAGACTTGCTCTCATATCCGACGTCAAGGGGTATTTTAACATTTCGCCAATTCATGACTTTTTGTCCCATATCCAAAGTAATGCTGTGATTAATCATGAAGTCTGCACCAATGATTACTTCGTCCACAATATCGGCAACAACAAAGACATGATTTACGCTAATACCACCAATAGTTAGTTTCACATTAACTTTACCATGGACAGTGGAAGGCTCTCCAGTAGCGGTGCGTAGACTTACATTGCAAATTGGTTCCATCGATTTCTTTACTAAATCTGTTCTGATGATAGACTGCGACGCTCCCGTGTCCATAGTAAGGATGTGCCCACTAGCAGTAAGATTGTTATTTTCCTGCTGCAGTACTGATATGGAGATGGTAGGGCCATCAGGTGTGGGTGTCAGATCCTGTCCCTCAGTGCAAGCTCGCTTTAAAGGTGGCTCCTGTAATGCTTGATGATTCGCCAGCTGGTTATTTCTTGATGCTGAAACATATCTGATTCGCTTTATTGGTGCTCTGCAGTTTCGCTGAATGTGACCCATTTTTCCACAGTTATAACATTTAACTTTGGCTTTAGTTTGTCTCTTACTTAATGCCTCTAATACTGCCTCTATTTATTCCTTTAATTCGTTGACCATACTTCTATCATTTTCAGCGACAACCTCGATTTTCCTCACATTACACACCTGGGGTTTTGAAATTATCTTTGCTGTTTCTTGTACCAGCGCGAATGAGACGGTTTCAAAGAATGATGACTTTGGTGTGGCACATACCGCATATTTTATCTCTGGATCGCGAATACCATTCACAAATGCCTCTATCTTCAAATGCTCCAAAATCGGATGGTTCTCCCCAGGATAAATAAGCTGTAGCAAACGGTCGATTTCCGCCGCAAAGTCTTGTAGCGTCTCATTAGGTTTTTGTACTCTACCACGCAATTCCATTCGGTATATTTCTTTCATGTGTTCTCCACCATACTTACGTTGTAGAGCATCCATTATGTCATCACAGCTATTTCTGTTACTTACTGGTACACTTTCAAGAACTACTGCTGCATTCCCTTTTAAGGCCAATATCAATTCTATAGCTTTTTCTTCATTGTTCCACATGTTTCTAATGGCAACTGTATCAAACTGGAACTTGAAAACATTAAATGGTGTGCTGCCATCAAAACTAGGGGCCTTTATTTTACTCGATGTTTCTGAAATAACTCGCACCGGTCCATCTTGGCATTGAAGATTATTAACCTTTGTTTCTAGGTCATGCAGTTTATTGTCGACACCAATCTGTAAGTCGGAGAGTTTTTTATTGACGTCTATGGCTTGTATTTCTAAACAGCTTTCTAAGTCGGACACCTTTTTCTCAATGCCATCCACTCTGCTGTTTATAACTTCCGATATTTGATGAAGCTTCTCGTCTGTTGCTCTAGAAGTTTCTTCAAATTTCATTTCCATTATTTTATTTTCTTCTTTAACTTCCGCAAGAAGTTTCTCGTTGTTTACTTTAGAAGTTTCTAAGATGGTTCTAGAATTTTCGTTCAATTTCGCTTCCAGGTTCTCGTTGTTTACTTTAGAAGTTTCTTGAACTTCTGCTTTAACTTCAGACAGAAGTTTCTCGTTGGCTGTTTCCATTTTTTCCATCATAGTCGCGAACATTGTGCTTAAATCTAAGCTGCTTGTTGTTGAACGTGTAGAAACTTCCATTTCTTCCTTATACTCGAATTCGTAAGCACCGATGTCAATATCACGGCGCTTAAATTCATCTATGAGCCTCTTCTGCAATTCCGCCTTATTACCTGCTGTTGGTAACTCCAACTTACTCAGTTCTTTCTTGAGTTGTTCAACTTTTAGTTCCTCAAACTTCATGCTTATTATTTTGCAATCCCACTTCTGACACCAATTGTTACGTTTTAACCTTTTCAAAACGCTGGTTTATTTCCTTTAAATAAACCGGATACTTTTGATTGCAAATAAAAGTAGTAGTTTAAAAATTGTAACTCTTTATTTATTAAAATGTACAACAACAGAATTAAATAGCCACACAATGGTTTTTATACACGTTTATAAATTCTCAGAATTACAGACACAATTTATAATGTACACGAATTTACTTGAAACAAACACAACACACTTTAAGGCACTTAGATGATGTTTCTTCGAAAAGCGTCTCTGATCAACTCAACTCAACTGCAACCTCTGCCATTATTTATAACACTGCATTACCATCTAGAAAGCTCTTTAACTGTCAAAGTTCGAATATTCTAGATCATACGCCATCTGTGGTGTACTTTCTACAATGTTCTTTAACTGATTATTCGAACTCGAATACAGTGTTGCCAACTTACAATCAAATCAACTGAAAGCTTTTATTTAACAATGCCCACAGATATGTTACAGTTTTACAGCACTGTTACTTGAAAGCATTATGCTACTTTTAAATCAGCCGTTAAAATCGTTATATTTGAATTCAAGTACAATTTCGTAACAATATAAAAGAGTAACGTTACTGACTGACTGATTCATCATCCCACAGCCCAAACGGCTAAAGCTAGAATCACGAAATTTTAACTGTGGGTTCCTCCCTCCCCAAAACGATCCGATAAGAAGGGATTTTTGGAAATTCGAACGTTTAGGGGGTAAAAAAGGGTAAAAACGGGTAAATTCGGTAACCTTATATCTTCAAAACTAATAAAGATACAAAAAAACTTAAAATTGCATGTTACTCCATTTAAAAAATCAGCTGACAGGTGTTTCGTACTTTTTCGAAATTCGAAACATTTAGGGGAGAAAACGGGTAAAAACTGTATTTTGGTACTTTTTTTGCACCCTATGTATCTTTTAAACCAATAAACAAATTTTAAATCGCATTCTTTACTTATCAAAAAATAAAAAATATAAGTTTGGTACTTTTTGGAAATTCGAACCCTTAAGGGATAAAAATTGTGTTTATTTTTGGTACTTTTTCATAAAATATGTTTTTCTATAATTTGACATAGACATACGAATATTTTATTATGAACTCCCACCACGATGCAGATTTTTATTTGAATAAAATTTTACCACCACAATGGGGATAAAAAGGTACCAAAAAGGGGATAAAATCGGGAAAATACATTTTATTTGAAATTATTAAGCCAATTTTGATAATTGTTTTAACATTGGCACCTGGATTCATACAAAAATTACTAACAGGATGTTATTTGGAACTCGAGTGAATAGGTGTATATTGGGCCAAATCCGGGTAAACATTTTGGTACTTTTTTAAAACATTTTTTTCTTGGGCACATTAACACAGATTTCAATCGTTTGAGATATGTCTGTAGCATAAACAATTTTGGCAAAATGGAGTATTTTTAAATTTCAAGCTTTAGGGGTGTTCAAGGAGGAAAAGGGAAATTGGTACTTTTTTCCTAATGGTACTTTTTTAATATTTTAATTATTACACTTATATACATTAAAGATATGCATCTTAGTGAAGTTAGTGTTAGGAATAGGGTATAATATTTAGGTACCAAAATGTGTGAACTGAACTTTAGGTACTTTTTTGTTCTTCTAATGGTACTCTTTTGAAATTTCTATAATATAATGGACCTAGAAATATGAAATTAAGCGTATATGGTCCTAAGTGATTGAAAATTCAAGCGGATACCTCATGGTACTTTTTGTTTATTCTAATGGTACTTTTTTAATTTTCTATAGCAATGGACTTAAAAACATGAAATTTTAAGCATACATGGTCCTAAGTGAGTTGGAATTCTAGGGGGAGACTTTTTGGTACTTTTGCTTTATTCGAATGGTACTTTTTGTAATTTCTTCACCAATGAACCTAGAAACATGAAATAAAGGTTATATGGACCAGAGTGAGTGGGAATCCACAATGGTACTTTTTGAACTTTCTATAATATAATTGACCTAGAAATATGAAATTAAGCGTATATGGTCCTAAGTGATTGAAAATTCAAGCGGATACCTCATGGTACTTTTTGTTTATTCTAATGGTACTTTTTTTTAATTTTCTATAATTCCTATAATTTTCTATGGTCCTAAGTGAGTTAGAATTCTAGGCGGAGACTTTTTAGTACTTTTTCTTTAATCTAATGGTACTTTTTTGAAATTTCTGTAACAATGTACTTAGAACATGAAATTAAGCATATATGGTCCTAAGTGAGTGAGAATTCTAGGGGGAGACTTTTTGGTACTTTTTCTTTATTCGAATGGTACTTTTTGTAATTTCTTCACCAATGAACCTAGAAACATGCAATAAAGCTTATATGGACCCGAGTGAGTGGGAATCCACAAGTGGCTGGTTTTTGGTACTTTTTCTATATTCTAATTGTACTTTTTGAATTTTCTGTAATAATGGACATAAAAATATGAAATTAAGCGTATATGGTCCTAAGTTTTTTTTTTTTTTTTTTTTTCATAATTTATTTATTGTATCTTCATTATTTAATGAACTAACAATAAGTGGTTCAAATCTTATATATAATATTATTATTTAATTAGTCCAGCCAGTGCCGGACGAAAAAATTTTGTGTTCATGGTTGTTTTGGTTAAATTGGCATTCTTCCTTCTAGATTAGGTCTGCTGTGTCCCTCCTTCTTAATCGAGTGTGGCCACGGTTATCTAATATGTTGCGGGCCAGCGGGTTTGGGTGAACTTCAAGTTTTTTTAAATATTTTTGTACGTTTTTCGAGATTTCAGTTTTTACAATGGGCACGTTTAGATCTTTGTGTATATTCGCGTTTTTGATATACCAGGGGGCAGCTGTGATCATTCTTAAAAACTTGTTTTGGCGTCTTTGGATTTTTTCTACATTTGAAGCTGAGGCCGTGCCCCATAACTGTATGCCATAACACCATATCGGTTTTATGATCATGTTATCAAGTAGAAGTTTACAATCTAAACTAAGCGTGGAGTTTCTGCCAATAAGCCAATTAATTTGAATTGATTTCAATTTCATTTGAGTCAACTTTGCATCTATATGACTTTTCCATGTAAGGCGACGATCGAGATGTATTCCGAGGTATTTCACTTCCGATTGTTGAATTATTGTTTGGTTATTGATATGAATAGGGGGGCATGATTCTCTACGCAATGTAAATGTAATGTGTGTACATTTTTGCTTGTTGATTTTAATTTTCCATTGTTTTAACCATTTTTCTAATTCAAATATGTGGTTTTGAAAGTAACGAGACGCTTCTTGAGGGTTTTCATGGATGCTTAGAATAGCAGTATCATCAGCAAATGTTGATGTATGAGTGCGATTGTTAGTTGGCATATCAGACGAATACATCAAATATAAAAAAGGTCCCGGGATACTACCTTGGGGGACTCCAGCTTCAATGGGTTGTGCAGTACTTAAAAAGTTTCCCTCTTTAACCTTAAATGTTCGACCAGTTAAGTAGCTTTCCAACAGCTTATGTGTGTTTGCCGGTAAATTTTGACTCAATTTGTATATTAATCCAGCATGCCATACCTTATCAAACGCTTGAGAGATGTCGATGAAGAGTGCAGAACAGTATTTCTTTTCTTCAAACGCTTTTCTCACCATATTTACAAGTCTATGGGTTTGTTCGATAGTACTGTATTTTCTTCTAAATCCAAATTGATGATTCGGAATACAATTGTTTTCAGTTAACATCGGGTATAACTTGTTCATAAGTATCTTCTCAAATAGCTTTGATATATTAGACAATAGGCTGATGGGTCTGTATGATTCTACTTTTGTGTGATCTTTTCCCGGCTTGGGTATCATGGTAACCAGTGAAACCTTCCATTCTGGAGGATAATATTCAAGTCGTAATATAGCATAAAAAATAAAAAGAATTATTTTTATTGCTATCCGGGGTAGCTCCATAAGCATCTTGCTGATCTTGTCCATACCAGGCGCTTTCTTGGGATTTAAATCAGCAATAGCATTTTCGATCTCTCGAATCTCAAAACGAAGGGGTACGGCTGGTCCAAAATGTGTTCGGTGTAAATACTTTTTTTAAATGATTAACAAACAGATTCCCTTTTTCAGTATCATTTCTTGCCCAACCACCACTTGAATTTCGAAAGGGGGACTTACATATAACGGGTCTTTTAAGACTTTTTGTTGCTCGC
Organism: Calliphora vicina; assembly: GCF_958450345.1. Lineage (NCBI taxonomy): Eukaryota > Metazoa > Arthropoda > Insecta > Diptera > Calliphoridae > Calliphora > Calliphora vicina. Next base: position 89,521,740 of record NC_088782.1, read on the forward strand.
CATAATGAGTAATCCGATTGCGGGGTTGCGTCCAGGCTTTCTAAATATTTATTCAATGATTCCATTTTTCGAAATTCCAAGAGCTTTTTAAGTCTTTTTATACAATCTTTAAGCTTCGATTTTAGTTAGGGGGATCTGTGCAATTGCCACTCTCTGCGAAATCTTCTTTTTTCATTTAAGAGCCGTTCGACATCTGCAGAATTAATTATATTATATCTGATTTGTCGGGGGGTTTGGGTAGCATGTTGAGCAGCCAGTTTGAGATTTTTATCGATATTGATAAGAGAGTGATCGATGTTTTCTGGTGTTCTTAGCGGTATGTTTTCCGAGCAATGTGTACTAAGGTATTTTTTATATTTGAGCCAATTTATTCTTGTCCCTGCCATCGCTAAATTACCAGTCGGGGATACAATTTCTAGGGGGCTCAGTAATAATAGTGGGTGAGTGATCTGAAGATAGTTCCAGCGAGGATTCAATTTGAATCATTTCTCTAGGGATATTTTTCATCACGCTAAAATTAATAACATCCGGTATTTTTCGTGGGTCAGTAGGCCAGTAAGTAGGTTGGCCGCTCGAAAGCACATGCAAACCCATTTTAGAAATTGAGTCGAACAAAACACGACCTTTAGGTGTAATCAGTCGTGATCCCCAGAATGTGTGCTTAGCATTATAATCGCCAGCAGCCAGGAAACGGGGGCCTAGTGATTTAAAAAATCTATTATATTGACTTTCTGTAATTGAGAATCTTGGGGGTGAGTATATCGATGAAATCACTAAGTTTCGATGAAAATCTTCAAGACAGATTGTAGTAGCTTGAAGATAATCTTCGCAAAAATCACACATTAAGTAGTGTTTTATTCGAGCTTTTATTAAAATTGCCGAGCCTCCGCATGCTCTACCTCTGGGATCTTTGGTGTCATATATTACATATCCATTTATTCGAAAGGAACTTCTGGACGTCAAATGAGTTTCAGAAACCAGCATTACATCAATTTGTTGGTTTCTCAAAAAATATTCGAGTTCGTTTTTGTGTTGGCGTATACCGTTTGCATTCCAAAAACATATTCTTAGGCAGTTCATGGTCTGTTAAGCACAGCCTGCAATAACATTGATTGCATCTTAAGCATTTCTTGCATCATGTTACTCATTGAGTTTGTAAAGTTATTTACCGATTGCACAAGAGTTTCTATTGTAGATTCTAGTCGGGTAAAATTGAAAATTGGCGTTTGCTCTCTTACCTCTGGGTTCATATTTTCGTTTTGGAGTTGACGGACTTGCGGCTGAGTTTGGTTGTTTCTAAGTACATTTGCATATGTTACTTTGTTGTCATATGTCTGTTGCAACGGGGGGTAGTTCAAATTGATGTTATTTAATGGCTGAGCGGGGAAAATCTTTGGTTTCTGGCTTTGTGATTTTTTAACAATTGAGTAGACAGGACAACCCCTGTAGTTTGCTGTGTGGTTACCTCCGCAATTGCTGCATTTTTTTATTTTAGGATCATCTCTAGATTTGTTACATTGGGATGTGTTATGCAACTCCCCGCAAATGACACATACTGGTGGCAATTTGCAATATGCCTTGGTGTGTCCATATTCTTGGCAATTCATACATTGAACGGGGCCAAATCATTTGTGTGGTTCTTCTACCGTAATTTTACGATGCAATAAGTACTTCAAGTTATATATGGGATGTGTTTCATTTTTTTTCAGGTTTATGTCAGCGGGTTCAAGTTCAACACGGAAGAGTGGTTGGGGTATTTTTTCGCGATTTCTAATATTTATCACATTTTTTGTCTTATAGCCTTTATCTTCTAAGCTTTGCTTTATTTCGAGTGGTTCAACATTACAGTCAATACCCTTTATTACAACTTGTAGACCCTTGCTTCCTTTCAGCTGATAAGTGTAAAAACTTTTCTTTTGAGTTTCAAAATATGTTACAACCTTTCTATAATCGTTTTCACTATTGACCTGTATTTTAGTTTCATGAATCGTGCCTTTCTTGATTGGGATTACGTAAAAAGAGTTCTCTCCTATTAATGAGATCAGGCTCTGAACCAGTGGATTCGAATTATTTTCTCTCAAGTAAATGGGGGGTGGTTTAGTAGAATGGATTTTATTTACTGGTTCATTAGTTTCACATTCCAGAATAGAAAAACGATTTTCATTGTTTAGTCTATGAGGTTCACTATCCTTATATAATTTGGACAAGGGTGCCGCTTTCGAGGACTTGGGACTTCGTGCCCGTTTTAATACTGTAATATACCGGTCCATTCCAACCTGTATTTGGGATTTATTATCGTTATTTAATGGTTGACTAATCTTGGGTACAGCGCCGCTTAATGGGTTAATTTTATTTGTAGTTAGTGTGGTGGATTTCGTATCTGAAGCTGATATAGCTAGCATACTTTCAGGCATAGATAAAATATTTTTATTTTCTGATTGAATTGAATTTTCTTTTGTTTGACAATCATTAGTTGTTGTCAATGCGGGGGAACAAGAACGAGCGCGGTTAACAGGTTTGGCTGTTAAAAACAAGTTGTCATCTATTCTTCTGTTTGTTTTGTTTATATTTTTTTCGTCTACATTAACTGTAACGTATGCATTTCTGCCGTTTACACTTAACCTTCGCTCACTGTTTTCGTTGAAGAGACTCATTTAAGAGTATTTGTAATTACTTTCGTTAACACTCTTGATCTTTATTTAATAGTCAATGCACAAAAAAGGTTCAAAAAAAGAAAAAAATATAAAGAATTTTTTTTACTTATTTGTCTTTTAGTTGTTGTTTTGATTTTTTATTTAATAATATTATTTAAAAAAAAAAAGCGTCCTTTCGCGTAAATAATAAACAGGTGATATTTATATTTATTTTCCGATAGATACATTAAAATAACGAGTTAACTCGGAGTAAAAATAAACACGTCCGAACTGAACTAGAACTGAACTGAAAATGGTCCTAAGTGAGGGAGAATTATAGGGGGAGACTTTCTGGTAATTTTTTTTATTTCTAATGGTACTTTTTTGGATTTTCTATAACAATGAACTTAGAAACATGAAATTAAGCATATATGGTCCTAAGTGAGAATTCTAGGGGTAGACTTTTTGGTACTTTTTCTTTATTCGAATGGTACTTTTTGTAATTTCTTTACCAATGAACCTAAAGCCATGAAATTAAGCTTATATGGACCCGAGTGAGTGGGAAACCACAAGTGGGGAATTTTTGGTACTTTTTATATATTATAATGGTACTTTTTTAATTTTTTTAATAATGGACATAGAAATATGAAATTAGGCGTATATGGTCCCAAGTGAGGTATATGGTTCAAGGGCATACTTCGTGGTACTTTTTCTTTATTCTCATGGGTACTTTTTTGAATTTCCTATAATAATGGACCTAGAGTTTCCAAAAAATCGAAGAAATTCAAAACCGCGGTTTCGGTTTTAAAAAATTAAAAACCGATCGGTTTCGGTTTTGTTATAATTTATTAAATATTAAGTATTATGGAAACAAAATGAGTTGATAATATAGGAAATGATATACAAAAATTCAAACTTGTGAATGCGAATTTAAAAGTGATAATCAATGGTACTATTTCCTTATTGCAATGGTACTTTTCGAATATTTTATAATAATAAACCTAAAAATTTAAAATTAGGAACACATTTTGCATTTTCTATAATAATGGACCCAGAAATATGAAATTAGACATTTTCAATTAGATTCACAAAGTGAGACTTGATAGTACTATTTTTTTCTTCTAATTGGTCAGCTAGTATTTAATAAATTATCACAAAACCGACAAAAAAATAATTAACGTGTATTAAATAGGGTTTGGGGTTTCCCGGAAAATTTAATTTCCCGGGAAACGGGAATGAAAAATTTCATTTCCCGGGATTCCCGGGAATGTTTTTTCAACTAGAAAAATTAGTAAAAAAGAAAATTATTTTATAAAATTGTGCCATTTTATTAAAAAAGAAAAACAATACATTACAATTCAATTGTACCCACATAAAACCAAACAAAAAGTTTTTAAAATATTTGGAGATCACTTGTTACTATAAAATTAATTATTAGCGGTATTCATGATATAGTAGAGTAAAAGAGCAATTAAGTGCCACACAATTTTATAAATTGTGAACGTATCTTTATATTTCGATGTCGATTAATATGTTAATGGGATTTTTAATGCACTTTTTAGATTCTTTCTTTTGATTTTTTTGTTATATTTTTTTATATAAAATATAAAGACAATCAAAATGTATTCTCCGATTGCTTCTTGCTTCAAATAAATCTAATTCCCTCTTAAAACTTTCAGCACTTGATTTTAAATGTTTAGGGCTTTCCTTTTCAATATTGATTGAATATTCTAATTGGTTTTTAAAATATTGCTACATTTGTATTTCGGAAACCTCATCATCAACGCTTTGAACAGATGAGGGAACATTGTGGTCAAATAGACGTTCATACATTTGCTGTCCATAAATTTTTAACATTGTGTTTTTATATTATAATTTATCTTATAATGTTGAAGTTTTTAGGTTTAATTTAATTGAGAAATCGTAGAATTTTTAGAAAACTGCTGTTCATAAAGAGTGTTCAGTATAGCATCACCTATCAGAAAAATGGTTTCATTTCGGCTTAATGCTTCTACTGTATCCTTAATGGTGTTTAAAACCTCCACTAATATTTGGAACAAGCCATTCATCAAGCAGTGTTGTCATATTTAAATATATTATTATTATTAATTAATTTTAAATTTCCCGTTTTTCCCGGGAAAAAAAAATAAATTTCCCGGGAATTCCCGACAATAATTTTACGGGAATTCCCGGACCCCAAACCCTAGTATTAAACTATATTTAATGGATAATTTCTGGTTAAAATTTCGAGACTTTTAATTTGTTTACATCTCTCACTAGATGTGCAATAGTGAAAAATAGAGAGTCGAACTACTTGTTATACTTTGTTTTGTAGTTTCAATATAATCAATTATGAAATAAAAAATTTGTATTTTCATAATTCAAAATGATTGAATAACGGTAAAGGTATTTTTAGGTAACTGTGTTTACGATTATATCAGTAACGGTAATTACATTTATTTCGGTAGCGGTTGTTTAGTGGTATTCTTAAACTTACCACCAGTTTGATTTTCTTGCAAGTTTTCAGTATCCAAAAGTTGCCGACATATAACAGTCGATTTAATAAAATTAGTACTAAAAATTGTTCTCTTCACAGGTATTAAAAACAATTGATCAATTTTATGATTAAATGAATATGTAATCTCTTTGCCCAAATTAATTTTTTTGTTCTTCTCATTATATTCCACTGCACACTTATACAATCGCGCTTGTCTGGCTCTTTCGTAAGACTGTATTTTAGTTATTGCATCTACAACTAATTTACTACCTCTTTTATTATTCTTTTCTGTCATATAAAATGGATCGTATTCCAAAAGCAAAGCATGAGTTTCAGGAGGCCGACTATACATTAAATTAGCAGAACGCCAAATAAGCAGATCGTATGGAGTTAATTTACGACTTATCATAGATTTATCCAAGTATACATATTCGCTTAATTCTAGGTTTTTTAATGTATTTTTTAATTCTAGTAAATGTTGTGCAGCTGGCTCGATAAGATTTTTTATGACGTCCTTTTTTTGAACTTGAAATGTTTTCTTATAAAGATAAGCTAGCTTATTAACCAATTCAGCATATAAAATATATATTTGTGATAATATCTGAAATGTTATTATGGGATCTTCAATTGGTTCTTTTCTTTTTAACACATTTTGCCTTCTTAATAAATGCCTAATATCTCTTTTGGTATCCACCCACAATTTGTAATTAAAATCAAAAGACATATTCACTAAACAATTTGTATAATTATGTTTATAAATCAAAAACAATGAAATTTAAAAACTGAACTATGTGATCAACTATAAATTTTAAATAATGTGAATGAAATGTATTGTTTAAAATGTGTATTAGGGTGCTCCTCAAAATATAAACAAATTTATAATTGTTTGAAAGAATGGAGACTGTTAACGTTTAAAAGGAAGGTTTTAACATAGAGAATAGACATAGAGCGGAAACTCTCCTGTCAAAGACCTAACTCAGTTGTCAGAAACCTAAGTGGTGAGAATGTATTAGTAGAAAAAACTATGTGAAAACAAAAATAACACTCGTATGTGTGATTATTTTGAGTAATTTTTTTGTTTGAGTTTTTTTCTAGTTTCCGCTCTATGTTTCTCTATGGGTTTTAATCATAGAGAAACATAGAGCCATAGAGAAAACACATAGAGCAGAAACTCTCCTGTCAAAAACCTAACTCAGTTGTCAAAAACCTAAGTGGTGAGAATGTATTAGTAAAAAAAACTATGTGAAAAAAAAACAACACGTATGTGTAACTTTTTTGAGTAATTTTTTTGTTTGAGTTTTTTTCGAGTTTCCGCTCTATGTTCTCTATGCATAGAGCGGAAACTAGAAAAAAACTCAAACAAAAAAATTACTCAAAATAATCATACATACCAGTGTTGTTTTTGTGAAAACAAACTGATTTTATTATATGAAAATTGTATGTGATTTATAATGGAAAAGTCAATAATTATGTTTAAAAGTTATTTATGTTTAATAAAATAAAATGTATTTTAGGTTTTATGTTATTAGACATATTTTACTTTATTAATTTTCAATATTTTTGCTATATTTTAGTTCATGATTTTGATTTTTTATTATTTTATTATCTTATATATAAATAGGCCACACGTTTTTTTGTGGTACACTTTTAAGTATGTTATTGTCCACCAATATTGATGAAACATATACGGTTTAAAATGTTATTTTCTCTAGATTTGCAAAATAAATAAAACAATTTTAATTAATTGTTTTATTTATTTTTCACTATTTGTTTTGAAATTTCATATAAAAAGTAAGTATTTTACATTCAAAACATAAGAAAAGGGTCATTGTTGACGTCACGAAAAAAGAGTAAAAGAGTACACTAAAATAACGGAATTGTTGATGGCGCAATCTTGTTTATTTCATTCATGGGTCTTTGACAGCAGAGTTTCCGCTCTATGTCTATTCTCTATGGTTATAATCATAGAGACGAGGCACTCCGATTTTTCAAACAAAAATAATTACACTCTCGGAAATTTTATGGCTGGCAATAAAAACAAAATACATCCACCCTTATCGTGGTTGGCGTAAACGTCATACGCCTACGACAGTTTCGTACTAGATTAAAGACACAGTTTGCATTTTATCTTTAATCTAGTACGAAATAGTCGTAGGCGTAAGACGTTTACGCCATCCACGATAAGGGTGATTGATTTACATGTATTATGTTGCTGCAAGACTTGTGTGACCATACCACATGGCAAATATTTACTCAAGCAAGTAAGAGTACTATATTCGGCCATGCCGAATCTTAAATACCCTCCACCTAAATATGATGGTATAAAAGCTGAAATAATATAACAATTGTTAGAAAGACTAGTTTACGCAGAAGATATTTTATTTCAAATGTACAACACAGTTAATTATTGTCTTTTAATTGAGAAATTGTCGTCTAAATTTAATTTTTCTAAATCTTCGTGTAAATTATTATTTTCTTACATAGGTAACCGTAAACAGTTTGTTGGAACTGGGTTAAACGATATACAATATCTGAGTGTCAAAGTGGCGCACAGTGGTATGAGAAAAAAAAGAGGGAAATAAATCTGTAACTTTGTGATAAACCTCTGTGTTGTTAGACGGAAATGGCACGCTGGTGGTGGCTGCGGCTGTAGCTCGCCGGAATGAGGGGGTTGTTTTTCCGTAGGTTTACACAATTAAAATTCGTGCCATGGGAAATGAAGGGATATGAAAAAAAATAATAAAGTATTGTTCGTTATTTAACTTGTATCGCCTGGTGTATTTAGCGGACAGACTTTGGACGATCGGACAAAATAACACACTTGACATAAGTGGACTCAAGTCTCCAGGATTAGATGTTATGTTCCTGTACAGGCTGCCCTCCCACTATGACTTGTAGAAGCCATCCGTGACATCATTCTGGCCTGCTAAAAAGGATAAAATGTTGAATAATGTCCCTAATGAAAACATTTGCCTATTAGCCTTTTAGATCTTGCTACATATCAACCTTTTAAAGATAAATTACCACATTTTTAAATAACATCAACAAAAATTCATTACATTTATTTACAAATTGAGGTTTTTAAATAATAACAATTTAGTTTTTATACCATAAATACAAAATTATAATAAATAACAAGAAAAATCATTATCTACAATATTTTACAATATTTTACAAATTTTTAACAATTTAAATATATAACATTTTAACAAGTAATATTCATTTAAAATAATGATAACATTTCTTAAGTACAATGAAATTTTTTAATATTATTGTTATTTATGTATTAGTTACTTATTTCGATTTTATTGTTTTAATTGATTTTATGCATTATTATATTGTTTTGTTTAGTTATTAATAAGATATAAACATTTAGACGTCTGAATATTTAATACTTTTAGTTTTGTTTTATTTATTTATTGATTTATTAGTTTATTCATTGATTTATAAGTTAATTTTTATATATTTATTTAATTATTGATTTAGTTTGTTTATTTATTAGTTTATTTATTATTATGTTTATTATTTTAGTTATTTATTAATTTATTTAGTTATTAGTTTATATAGTTATTAGTTTAGTTATCATTATATTTATTCATTTATTGATATATTTATTTAGTTATTCATTTATTAATTGAATTATTTAATAATTTATTTAGTTATTTATTTATTAATTAAATTATTTAATAATTTATTTAGTTATTCATTATTTTTATTTATAAGTTAATATATTTATTTGGTTATTTATTATTTTAGTTGTTTATTAATTTATTTAGTTATTCATTATTTTTAGTTATTTATTAAATTTTGTTTTTTTTTATTAATTTATAATTGTTCTAATTATTTGTTTCAATTTCGCTCATTTTATATATATATATTTTTTTTTTTTAAAGAAAACAATAATTAAATTATTCCATTAATTGATAATTCAATTATTGAATATTAAAAATGGCATTTCAAAATCAAATATTTAGAAAAATTATATTTTTTTTAGATTTTAATAGTTATTTTTTTTCTTAAATATAGTTTTCAGAATATAGATTTGATTTGTTAAAGTTATTTGATATAATAAGCTAGAATTTTAATAACATATTTAACTAATAGATAAAAATTTGAATATATCAGGAATTATAAATAATAAAGTAATAGAAATGTTAATTAATTGTTTATTAGTGAGAATAGTATAAGTTTTATTATATAATTTTCAATTAATTTTACTTTTTTTTTTTTTTTTTTTATTTTGTTAAATTTTTCATTGTTTTCAAAAATATTGAAAAAGAACTTAGGTTATAGAAACATATAAGTAAACACACAAAAAACTCTTAACATAAACTGTATTTATCGAAGTCAGTTCAAGTTAGTTTGTGACCTTCGTCAAAGTCATGTAAGTACACGTTAAATTCCTAACGGACAATTATAAAGGTTTTTAAGTTTTTTTTGTTTTTTTTTTTTAGATTATTAGGATTTTTTTATTATTGAGGTTTTAATTTTTTTTTTTTAGTTTTTTTGATTTTTAATTTTTCTATTATAGAGGTTTTTAAATTTTGCTATTTTACTTTATTGCCTATGTACTTATCTCTTCTGATGGTCTCCCTAAATTGTTATTAGTATACACAGGTTGTTGAATATGGTGTGTAGGGATTTTATTTGTAGACTTGTGGAACTTGGAGAATTGTACGTGGTCTAAGCTGCTGTAATCTCCAAGTGGTGATTTTAAGTGGTTAGTGCCCACGCTACTTGACTTCACTCCTAACCTCACAACTAGATGGCACTCGTATGAATCTTTCAATTTAATTAATAATATTAAACAACTTAATATTTAAATGAATAATTCTCGGAATTTTTAAATTAATTTAAATTTTTAATTACAAATGAACTGTTGTTAGCAAAAGCAAAAGTGAACATACAAACTATTTGTTTTGTAGCCTTGTAACTTACTACACTGACTTCTCTACACAGAATGACCAGTGATAGTCAGTGAGTTGCATGTCAATGCATTTGGTGGGTGACGTCATAATCAACGTGTTTAGTAATGTTCCCGTACACTGTTAGGTTATTTTATTCATTGTTGAATTACAAATGCAACCTTACACTGGTAGTTGATCTTACTGACGTCACCGCCACCTATATGTCATATGAGGTTTTAATCTCATATGAAGTTCTTGGCAATTGACATGTTATCAACTCCTGTGAATTTTATGACAAGAAGAACATTGAGAAAAAAGGTATAAAACAGAAAATGAAAAAATAATAAACAAGATTAAATGTTTTAAAATAAAATTTTGTTGCCGCGGACAAAATTAATAAAAATTTGAAATAGGATAAAGCAAAGAAGATAATATAGTGCACCGGGTTGGTAGCAGCCGTCACAAAGCCAATTCTTTTCACGAAATCTGTGTAGTGAAAAGATTTGGGAATAAAGTTATACCAAAAGGTAAGTGAATATAAAAAAAATGTAAACAAGGCCCTAACCTTGATAAAAAAATAACAATTCTTTTGCTTTCAGAGGTTTTGAGAATTCTCAAGGTTTTGAGAATATAAACTAATAAAAAAGGTGTTAGTGAAATAGTGATTTTGTTTAGATTAAAATATTTGTTATGGCAGAAGAGATTCTTATAATTTGAAATGTTTTTATAAAAAAAAGGTTTTCAAATGTACTTCACAAGGTCTATTAGAATTTAAAAAGTGTCTCAAATTTTACATTCGTTCTAAGTTTTAGATTGTATTGAGATTCAGTGACAAGAAAAGTATAATGCATTATTTGTAAGGTGTATTAAATCATTAATATATTTTATTATTTAAATTTTGTTATGAAATCTATTGATACTTTAAACAACATTTTTTAATTTCTTGTTTTTTTTCCATAATGCAAAATTGGTATTTTGTTTGCTTGTGGATTTACATATTCAATAATACAAAAATCAATTGTGTGGTATAATGAATATCAATCCAATAAAGTATTTTGACAATCAATTGTAATTTGTATTAATGATTTATTGAATCTTACAACAATGCAAAACAATTGTAATGTAAAATAAATATTGTTATCAAATACTGTTCTCAGATCATTCTAAAACTCGAATATAGATTTGTATAAGTTAATAGTTTTCTGTTGTCGAATCTGAATGAAAATTACGAAAAATCTTTTTGTGTTTTATGGTAAAGCTGTTCGTACAAATATGTACTAAAGTTTTTAGGAATCGATAACAAAAAAATAAAGTTTATTAGTGTTCAATGTTTTGTTGATATCTGAATTTGAAATACATTTGAGAGAACAACAAAGTTAATGCATCAGTTCTGAATAAGTTTAATAGCTATGGAAAATCTAGATAGTTGTTGAGAATTAAACTCATTTTGTTTTCAAAATTAATATTAGTCTTTAGGCTTAATTCGATTGTTAAAAAATATCAGAAGGAGTTTAAACTATAATGTTTTCTAAATCATTGTTTTAAATGTTGAGCGTGTATCACTCCTATCAATTGACCATTTAGATTTTCTATTTCATATTGGCTGTTACCTATTGCTTTTCGAATCCTACATTTTAGCCAAGGCTTGCATAGTTTCGCATTTATGCCTTTTGTGAAATTGCTTTGAATGAAGTTTTTTCTAAATACCTCTTGACCTGGTTTAAAAACAACAATTCTACTTCTACGGTTATATGTTCGCTCATTTCGCTGATACGCATTATGTAACTTTTCGCTTACTTTTTGATGAATCATTTGCATTTGGGTGGATTTCGGTAGGACTGATATTTCGCCGTCTTCAACTGCGTCTAATTTGCGAAGTATCTCGTAGGCTTGTGCATGTGTAACCATATTGTATCCTGTTAGCGCAAAATACGGTGTTACACCGGTTGAAGCGTGTACTGTAGACCTAAGTGAACACTCAATTTTCGACAGGTTTTCATCCCATTTGGACTGATCTGTTTGTAAAAAGCTTCGTATGGAACTCAAAATAGTTTGATTTACTCTCGCTCGCATTCGATTGTGGTGAATAAATAGGTGTGCGCAGATGTTTCACGCCGAAGAGTGTTAAAAATTCTTTGAAGGCCTCAGATGTAAATTGTTTACCATTGTCGGAGTGTATCTGTTCCGGCACTCCAAATTTATAAAATAGAAATCTTCGTAGAAATCTTATAGTTGCCTTTGTAGTCGCCTTTGACAATGCCTTCAAAAGAACAAACTTGGTCTTATGGTCAAGTACTATAAAGATAAATATGTTACCAGATTTTGTTCGTGTATAAGGGCCTAAAAAATCAACATAGATTTTCTGAAACGGTCTTTGTGTCTGGACTTCTTTTCCCATCTGTTTACGTAGTACTTGTTTAGGATGTTTAATTTCTTTGCATAGGTCACAATTCCTAACAAAATCTCTGGTTTGCCTCACTGTGGGAGAAATTGATGGCCAGTAAAAAAATTCACGTATATTGTACAACGTTTTAGCAATACCGCCGTGCGATGTGTTGTCAATATGCGATCTTCTTATTACATTATCTGTTAAATCAGTTGGTAACCATATCTTCCAACATTCGTCTTCACTTTCAGCATCGTTTCTATTGAATTTAACCAGTTTATATATTATCTACTTTCAAATCTGGCAAACGGTCTTTGTTTTGTTCAATGGTGTCTATTAACGACAAGTAATCCTGATTTTTAAAAGCTTCGGAATTGAAATCAAAGATCATGTTATCAATCATGGCAATCTCTTCCATATCCAGTCTAGAGAGCATGTCAGGAACAACGTTTTTAGTCCCTTTTCTGTGTTCTATTGTGAATTTAAACCCTTGCAGCTTCAAACTCCATCGAGCAAGTCGTCCGTTGAGATCCTGCTGACGCATTAGCCACTTTAGACTGGAATGGTCAGTGATTACCGTAAATTCCATTAGTTCAATATATTGGCGGAATTTCTCGATTGCCAATACCACTGCTAGGCATTCTTTCTCTGTCGTAGAGTAATTTTTCTGTGCGCTGTTTAATTTTTTGGAGAAATATTCAATAGGATGTTCACCATCGTTATCATCCTTTTGAAACAATACAGCTCCAACTCCTACATTAGACGCATCGCATTGTACAAAAAATGGTCTTTCAAAATCAGGACTAGACAAAATAGGGCTTGACACTAATAATTGCTTCAGCTTTTCGAAGGATGTTGTAGCTTCAGGTGTAAATATGAATTTTGGAGATTTCTTGAGGGTATCGGTGAGTGGTGCTGTTAATGTTGAAAAATCTGGAATAAAACGTCTATACCAGCCGTACCGTAGGCAGAAATTTTCTGACATCTTTTTGATTTTTTGGGGGTTTAATATCTAAAATTGCCTTAACTTTGCTTTCATCTGGTTTGAGTTTACCGCCACCAACAATATAGCCTAAATACTTCAGCTCTGTATAACAAAATTTAGATTTTTGCATGTTTATAGTTAATCCGGCAGCTGTTAACTTTTCTCCCACAGTTTTCAACATATCCATGTGTTCCTGGAAGTTTGATGACACAACCAACAGGTCGTCCAAGTACACAAACACTCTGTTCTTTAACTCGGATGGCACCACCTTGTCCATCAATCGACATAATCTTTGGGCAGCGTTGCACAGTCCGAAAGGCATCACTTTAAACTGATATTGTGGCCTCCCTGGGACTGTGAACGCTGTCTTCGATCTGCTGGCTTCGTCCAAAGGGATTTGCCAGAAAGCATCCTTTAGGTCGATTGCAGAAATGAAGTGGGTGTCACCTAATCTTGCCAAAAGTCCATCAATGTTAGGGAGGGGATATGCATCCTTCCTGGTGACTTTATTGAGCTCCCTAGCATCAAGGCAAAGTCTGTTTTTGTTTGGCTTTATAACTAATGTCGTCCTGTTGTTCCATTCTGCACCAGTGGCCACTTCAATCACATCTAGATCAATCATCCTGTCGAGTTCGGCGTAAGTGAGTTTCTGCACTGCTGGACTTACAGGATAATGCCTCATCTTCTTGGCTGGAGCGTCACCGGTGTCTATGGTATGGGTTTCTAGGTGAGTTTTTCCAAGGCCTTTCTGTGTGTAACATTGAAACGATAATTTTACATTTTCCAAGATTTTTTTTCTGTTGGTGTGTTAAATTATGGATTTTCAATTCTTCTGGGTCATTTATGGAGATTTCATTGATGTCCTTATTTTCAAAACAAATTTTAAGTCCTATCTTTTTCCAAAAATCTACACCTAGAATTAAGTATAAAATAATTTCTGTTGATTTGTTACCATATTGTATTTCAGCATGAATTTTACCCACAATCAAATGTTGTTTTCCATCAGCTGTCCTTATTGATGATTTATAATCCAAAATATTGATGTTCATTTTCTTAACATTTTCCAGGCAGTTTCTTCCCATGCAGCTCACGGAGGCTCCACTGTCCAGAAGTCCTTGGTAGGTTGATCCATGTATCTGCACAGTTATGTAAGGTCTTATATCATTTTCGTTACCTATTGTTGTTGATGCAATATTTTTTTTTCAGATTTTCTTTCGATCTATCTTTTTCTTGTTTTTGCTATGTTTTTGCTTATGCTGGGACTATAATCTGCGAAAATTTCTTCACGCTTTTGAATATACCTTTCCAGTCGCTGTTCATAAGTTAAATTTGGGTTAAAATTACTATTGGAATTGGATATCGGTGAAATATAAGGGCTATTGTTTTTAGTAGTTTTTATTTGTTTCTATTTTTGTATTATTTAAGCTATTATAAGTTTCTTTGTTGTTATTAACGTTATTAGTTTGCTCATTGTTGTTGGGTTTGTTTTTGTTTGTTTCGGCAAGAATGTAATTTAAGAAGTTATCTCTTACTGGTTGACATTTGGGTTTGAACACACCGGCCCAGTTTTCCGTGTGTTCGGTTTGTAGTTTCCCGCACATCTAGGGCAGCTCGGGCTGGTTACATCCTCGAACCCACACCTATAACAGAAAACACTTCTTTGTACCACAGCACATTCAATAAATGAATGGCCTGGTGCCTTACAATTCCAACACTTGAGCGGTTTCGAAGTTAACTTTTCTTGTTGAATGGCTTCTACTTGGAGTGCTTGTTCATCTTCTTCAGAGCAGCTGTGAATGTCCACTTCATATATTTTGCGATTATTTAACATGGGAATCCGGTTTGTTGTTCGCTTGGCAATGTTTCGTTCAGCCCTCTTACATTCTTCTAGTAGTTGATCCAAATTGTCTATTTTTATGGGGAATATCAGTTGTGCCAAACCATCCTTGAGATTATCTTTTACAATTTTCACAAGCTCGCTTTCTAAGACATGTATGCGCATCTGATTTTTAAGTTTTATGATCTCAGTGATATAGGCATCTGCTGAATCGTTATGCTGTTGTCTTCGCTCCATAATTTTCCGTTGAATTTCGAAATCGCTTTCGAAATTTCGAAATTTTCTTATGATGTCATATTTAAAATTGTTCCAATCACTAACAGGGTATTTCATACGATATGACCAAAACCAGGTACTGGCTGCGCCTGTTACCAAATGATGGAAACCTTTCATCACCACATCCCATGGACAATTATAGTCATTTTTCAAATCTTCCACTGTAAATGATTTGTTGGTGCCGTCAAATTTCAATCCCCACTTTTCCAGTTGGTTGGGAGTTATATGACTGTAATTTTGGTTGTCATGGTGTGGTGTAAAGTCTGGATATGGTTGAGAAAAATGTTGAGAAGTATTTCCGAATAAAGGCTGTGGTATAGGAGGATATGGTCTTTGTTGTTGTGGAATATTACCTTGGAAATATGGATGTTGTTTGTCTTTGAACGTTTGGTTGTGTATGTGGTTGATAAGATTGGTTTGTTTGAAAAGATCTATGCTCCTGATTGTTGTGGTGATCAAACGAAGTAGCACGTTCTGATCTTAGAGATTCTCTTATTAATTGAGGTAACATTAACTGCATGTTTTGAACTTCTCTCATGATCGAAAGTTGTGCTGCTTCCACTGAAGCACTTACATATTGTCGTAGAGCTCTGGCATCATCATTGCTGACTTCTTCATTCGGTGGTGGATTCTGGTTTTGTTGGCTCATGGTTCCAGTGTTCCGTTGGACAGTATCGCTTCCCTGACCACCAATTTCTCTTGCAGTTAAGCTGCTATAGGTAGGTGTAGTTATGGTACTTTGGTTGCTTGGTGAAGAGCTTGATTGCTGTCCAAATCCTTGTGGGAACCTTATTGACATTAACGGTGTGACTGCGTTTGTAGATAATGTTGGTATGGCGATTTGAGCAGACGTAGTAGCAACAGTTGTCGTTGGTGTTGTAGTTGTTGTTGTTTCAGATGTTCTACTATTTCCTTTCAACTTTGAAGATCTAAGATTTCTTAAACTCATAATCGACTGATTTCAATAAACAAAAACTATCTTCAAACTCAACCGAAGAAATCTAAAAACACTATAGCAATCTTTCAAGATGAAACAAACTATTATTTTGAAAAAAAAAATACGAAGCAAATCTAAAACTACTAGGTAGGCTAATGAAAAGGTAAATCTATAGACCTAAATAAAGTTCTTGAACTATTATAGCAAATGGCAAAAAAAAAAGTATTAAGTAAATAGATATGCACATGGAAATATATAAAATTGTTTTAAAAATTTTTTATAGTTTGAAGAAAGTTAATATTTTAAGTTTAATTTATATGATTTGTTTTAAAAAAAATATAATAAAGTTTTGTCTGTTCAGTTGGCGTATGATTGTTATTGGTTAGACAACAAAAATACAAAACAAATTAGTACAATATTAATAGTAGAAAACAAGTACAATAAATATTATGCAAATATTAGTATTAATGATTAATATTAGTATTAATTGTTAAAAATAAATATTAATATACTATATATAATTATTTTCTTTTCAGATCAAAATCAATATACATTATGGTTGACATTTTGTAGCATGGAGATAATAAAAGAACTAATAGTGTTTGAGACTAATTGATCCTGGTATACAATAATCACATGAATAACGAGTGTTCTAATTAATCTAAATAGATTTAGAAATTTGAATTTGTAATTCTAGATTTTGTACTATAAAATTTATAAATGTTTTTCAATTTTAAAGAAAATCAAATAAAATTAATTCATGTCAAGATTGTGTGTTATCTTTCTTCATGAACTATCGTCTAAAAAGTTAATATTGGGCAATTTACTTTATAATAAGAAATTTGAGTCTCATAGAATCTCATCTCTTCTCATTCCAAACAAAAACAAATGAACTCTAAACTACATTGGTTTCCGGATCATGCTTTTTGTTCAGAATTCGAATTGAATTGAATCCAATTGACTCACCTCAGTTATCAGTAACTTTCGCGGATAGATCGCAACTCAGGCATGGTACTTTTTATGTACCTTCCAGGACATATCGTATCTTTGAAAGAAACATTATACTGGGTATATGCATTTTTTTTAAAAAAATGCTTTGCGTTGGGCGCCAAATTGTGATAAACCTCTGTGTTGTTAGACGGAAATGGCACGCTGGTGGTGGCTGCGGCTGTAGCTCGCCGGAATGGGGGGGTTGTTTTTCCGTAGGTTTACACAATTAAAATTCGTGCCATGGGAAATGAAGGGATATGAAAAAAAATAATAAAGTATTGTTCGTTATTTAACTCGTATCTCCTGGTGTATTTAGCGGACAGACTTTGGACGATCGGACAAAATAACACACTTGACATAAGTGGACTCAAGTCTCCAGGATTAGATGTTATGTTCCTGTACAGGCTGCCCTCCCACTATGACTTGTAGAAGCCATCCGTGACATCATTCTGGCCTGCTAAAAAGGATAAAATGTTGAATAATGTCCCTAATGAAAACATTTGCCTATTAGCCTTTTAGATCTTGCTACATATCAACCTTTTAAAGATAAATTACCACATTTTTAAATAACATCAACAAAAATTCATTACATTTATTTACAAATTGAGGTTTTTAAATAATAACAATTTAGTTTTTATACCATAAATACAAAATTATAATAAATAACAAGAAAAATCATTATCTACAATATTTTACAATATTTTACAAATTTTTAACAATTTAAATATATAACATTTTAACAAGTAATATTCATTTAAAATAATGATAACATTTCTTAAGTACAATGAAATTTTTTAATATTATTGTTATTTATGTATTAGTTACTTATTTCGATTTTATTGTTTTAATTGATTATATGCATTATTATATTGTTTTGTTTAGTTATTAATAAGATATAAACATTTAGACGTCTGAATATTTAATACTTTTAGTTTTGTTTTATTTATTGATTTATTAGTTTATTCATTGATTTATAAGTAAATTTTTATATATTTATTTAATTATTGATTTAGTTTGTTTATTTATTAGTTTATTTATTATTATGTTTATTATTTTAGTTATTTATTAATTTATTTAGTTATTAGTTTATATAGTTATTAGTTTAGTTATCATTATATTTATTCATTTATTGATATATTTATTTAGTTATTCATTTATTAATTGAATTATTTAATAATTTATTTAGTTATTTATTTATTAATTAAATTATTTAATAATTTATTTAGTTATTCATTATTTTTATTTATAAGTTAATATATTTATTTGGTTATTTATTATTTTAGTTGTTTATTAATTTATTTAGTTATTCATTATTTTTAGTTATTTATTAAATTTTGTTTTTTTTATTAATTTATAATTGTTCTAATTATTTGTTTCAATTTCGCTCATTTTATATATATATATATTTTTTTTTTTAAAGAAAACAATAATTAAATTATTCCATTAATTGATAATTCAATTATTGAATATTAAAAATGGCATTTCAAAATCAAATATTTAGAAAAATTATATTTTTTATTTTTTTTTCTTAAATATAGTTTTCAGAATATAGATTTGATTTGTTAAAGTTATTTGATATAATAAGCTAGAATTTTAATAACATATTTAACTAATAGATAAAAATTTGAATATATCAGGAATTATAAATAATAAAGTAATAGAAATGTTAATTAATTGTTTATTAGTGAGAATAGTATAAGTTTTATTATATAATTTTCAATTAATTTTACTTTTTTTTTTTTTTATTTTGTTAAATTTTTCATTGTTTTCAAAAATATTGAAAAAGAACTTAGGTTATAGAAACATATAAGTAAACACACAAAAAACTCTTAACATAAACTGTATTTATCGAAGTCAGTTCAAGTTAGTTTGTGACCTTCGTCAAAGTCATGTAAGTACACGTTAAATTCCTAACGGACAATTATAAAGGTTTTTAAGTTTTTTTTGTTTTTTTTTTAGATTATTAGGATTTTTTTATTATTGAGGTTTTAATTTTTTTTTTTTAGTTTTTTTGATTTTTAATTTTTCTATTATAGAGGTTTTTAAATTTTGCTATTTTACTTTATTGCCTATGTACTTATCTCTTCTGATGGTCTCCCTAAATTGTTATTAGTATACACAGGTTGTTGAATATGGTGTGTAGGGATTTTATTTGTAGACTTGTGGAACTTGGAGAATTGTACGTGGTCTAAGCTGCTGTAATCTCCAAGTGGTGATTTTAAGTGGTTAGTGCCCACGCTACTTGACTTCACTCCTAACCTCACAACTAGATGGCACTCGTATGAATCTTTCAATTTAATTAATAATATTAAACAACTTAATATTTAAATGAATAATTCTCGGAATTTTTAAATTAATTTAAATTTTTAATTACAAATGAACTGTTGTTAGCAAAAGCAAAAGTGAACATACAAACTATTTGTTTTGTAGCCTTGTAACTTACTACACTGACTTCTCTACACAGAATGACCAGTGATAGTCAGTGAGTTGCATGTCAATGCATTTGGTGGGTGACGTCATAATCAACGTGTTTAGTAATGTTCCCGTACACTGTTAGGTTATTTTATTCATTGTTGAATTACAAATGCAACCTTACACTGGTAGTTGATCTTACTGACGTCACCGCCACCTATATGTCATATGAGGTTTTAATCTCATATGAAGTTCTTGGCAATTGACATGTTATCAACTCCTGTGAATTTTATGACAAGAAGAAGAACATTGAGAAAAAAGGTATAAAACAGAAAATGAAAAAATAATAAACAAGATTAAATGTTTTAAAATAAAATTTTGTTGCCGCGGACAAAATTAATAAAAATTTAAAATAGGATAAAGCAAAGAAGATAATATAGTGCCCGGGTTGGTAGCAGCCGTCACAACTTCTAAACCCTTAGTCCGATTTTAATGAAATTTCACATGCGCAAAGTGGAAGTGTTGTCGAGTTTAAGTCTGGACCTCATGAAATTAAATTTAACAATTTATATACTTAATAATTAGTTAATACGTTTGGATCAACATTTTTCCCTTTTAACCTCAAGTGAAGAAACAGAGTATAAAAAAAGGGTATACAAATATATTTAGACAAATTTCAAAATATTTTGTTGTGGGACTTTTGCGGGAGCTATGACCTATTATGATTCGATTGTCATAAAATATTTTTACGTGATTTTTATGTATTTATATGAGAGCTGTGGCCAATTATGGACCAATATTCACAAAATTCAGTATTATGATTTTTGAATACAAATTACTGATCTGTGTACCATTTTGGTTAAATATATGGATGCTATGACCTATTATGATCCTAACTATTTAAGGGCTTTTTTTGTAGAATTTCATATTAACAACGCTATTAACAAGAGTGGACCTTATGTGGGAGCTATGCCGAATTATGCACCAATATTTAAAAAATCTTGTAGTACGATTCTTGGATACAAATTACTGATCGGTGTAATATTTTGGTTGAGTGTAGATTTTTATGGATATTTGTGCACGGTAATGTGTTTTCCTGAAGTAGTTCTTATATGGAGGTTATGACCAATTATGGGCCTATCATCATAAAATTTGGTACATCGATTTTTGTATATATTGAATAAATTTGTTTTGAATTTCAACCTGATAACTATTTTTGTAAGAAATTTATGAGGATATTAGTGATTTTCGGGAGTGAACCTTATATGGGAGCTATGATTAAATATGGACCGATATTCACAAAATCCAGAAGTATGATTACTGGATTCAAATTACTGGATCTGTGCGTAATTTCATTTTGATATCGATATGTTTTTAATACTTTTTAAGGTTAATATCTTTTTTCGGAAATGGGCCTTATAGGGGAGCTATGACCAATTATCGGCCAATCTGCATAAAATTTGAA
Source organism: Calliphora vicina (assembly GCF_958450345.1). Classification (NCBI taxonomy): domain Eukaryota; kingdom Metazoa; phylum Arthropoda; class Insecta; order Diptera; family Calliphoridae; genus Calliphora; species Calliphora vicina. Next base: position 89,543,065 of record NC_088782.1, read on the forward strand.
ACAGTGATATCTATATATATGAGTATAATTTGTGTGGAATTTTAGCATGATAAATGTATTTATAAGAGATTTATGAGTACTTAACTGATTTTTGGAAGTGGACCTTATATGGGAGCTATGGTCAAATATGGACCGATATTCACAAAATCCAGTAGTATGATTTCTAAATATAAACTATGGATGTGTGTGAAATTTTGTTTTGATATTGATATTTTTTAGATATTTATGTAGGTTATTGTGTTTTTTGGAAGTGGTCCTTATATGGGAGCTATAACCAATTATCGACCGATCTTCATAGAATTAGGTACAGCGATTTTGGTATATATGGGGATTATTCATGTCGAATTTCAACTTGATAGCGATATTTATAAGACATTTATGCTTATTTAAGAGATTTTCGGAAGTGTACTTTATATGGGGGCTATGGTCAAATATGGGCCGATCCACGAAAAATTTTGTAATATAATTTCTTTTACCACGAAACTTATTTTTGCTGAATTTCATGTGGATATTCCTATTTTGTAGGCATTTATAGACCATAGAACCATATTTCGGGAAGAAATTTGTATGGGGGCTAGGAGAAATCATGAACCGATTCTTATAATTTTCACCAGAGTTACTCCTTTTATCATAAAAGTAACGAGTGCAAAATTTTATGATATTAGCTGCAATATATTTACAAAAAATGTCCAAAAATATGTGAAAATTATCAATTTTTTTTTAGGTTATCCCACATTTTCATTCATAACTTTGGTTCCACTGTACCGATTTTGCTGATTTTCAATACCAAACTGCTTAGGACAATAATAAACACTTTTCTTGCAACTCTACTAAGTTTGTTTGCGTATTTTGGACGTGAGCGTGTTTTACACAGACGGACATGGCTCAATCGACTTAGAATTTCATAAGGATCAATAATATATATACTTTGTTGGGTCTCAGATGAATATTTCTCAATGTTACACACGGAATGACAAACTTATATATACCCTCATTCACCACTTATGGTGGTGGAGGGTATAAAAAGCGTAGCCACTTTTTATACCCTCCACCACAAGTGCTGAATGAGGGATTGCCAAAACTAAAACTGTCATTGTATTGGTGACAGAGCTACCCAGAAAACATAATGTCAAACACTTTAAATAAGAACAAAATAAAGAGTGTTTAGATTTAGAATTTTTTCCAGATATAACCAATTTATTATATGAATGTAATTTAAATTTTAAGGAAATAAAAGAATAATATACATTATACGGCCGAAAAAAATTTTTTTATTTTTTTCTGACTTTGTTGTTTTGTGTTCAATTGTAATTGAAACGCTTGTGTTTGCTATGCTTCGTCCAAAAACCAACCAGCAACAATGCTTAATGAATTTCTGAAGAAAATGAGACATTTGTTATGCTCTTTTAAAGAGAATAAGAATATGTGTGTTGTTCGTCTGCACAATTGTGCTATGAAATGGCAATCCCTGATATATACATTGAGAAATATTCATCTGAGATCCAGCAAAGTTATATTTTATTGATCCTTATGAAATTCTAAGTCGATTGAGCTATGTCGGTTTGTTTATCTGTCTGTCTATATAAAACACTCTCACGTCCAAAATACATAAGCGAAATTAATGAAATTTATACCAAAATTTTTATAATTATTCTAAGCTGGTTGGTATTGAAAATCAGCAACATCGAATCGGTAGAACCAGGTTTATGGATCAAAATGTAAGACAACCTACAAAAATTTTGATAATTTTCATGTTTTTTTTTTGAGATTTGGGTAAATTCATTGCAGAGAATACCATGAAATTTAATAGTACCATATTTATATGAAATATGGTACTATTGTGTCCAAAGATTATAGAAAAACAACTTTTCCTAATTTTTTTTGCGATTCGATAGCATTTTGTTATCTCTATGTTTAGTGCAAAAGATGGATTCCACGGTCTTTAAGTTTTCATAATGATAGTTATAAAGATGTGGTAACGAACGTACGCAAAATAGTAGTCAACTTTAGCTGACAGCAGTGAAATGTAAAAATCTGCGAAATGGAACGGAAAATTTAAAAGCGATTAATTTATTTAAAAAGTGTATTAATGTAGGTCTCTATTCGGTATTTACACAATAAAATATCTCTATTGGTTTTTGTTTAATTGGCTTAAGTACCGGTCGAGAACGTACGGGTCGCAAACGTACGATTTTTCCATATGTTTTTCTATTATTATCACCATGCATTTTCCCATAAATATCTTCAAATTTCCTTAACAAACAAGTAAGTATGGTCGGTCAAGCCCGACCATATAATACCCTACACTAAGTAACATTTCTCTTTTAAAAATTCAATAATTTATATTCGTGAGTAATTTTCGAAGTGGACCTTATATGGGAGCTATGACCAATTATTGACTCCATGAAATTAGGTCGTAGTATATGTCTATGTGAAAGTTATTTATGTTGAATTTTATGTGTATACCAAAATTTTTATGAGAGTTATGAACGTTAAAGTGATTTACGGAATTGGGTCTTATACGGGAGCTATGACTAATTATGGACCGATCATAATAAAATTTGGTGCCATGAATTCGGTATATATAAAACTTACTTGGAACAATATTTATGTAGATACCTACATAAATTAAACATTTATGACCTCCTCCAATTTTGGGAGGACATTTGTATGGGGTCTAGGTGAAATAATGGACCGATTTCAGCCAGTTTCAATAGGTTTCGTCCTTGGGCCGAAAAAATTATATGTACCAAATTATATTGAAATATCTTCAACAAAGCACGATGATTATCAACATTTTATTTTTCGATCCTGGTTGAGTAATCGTAGGAAATGACCATATTTAATCATTAAACAGAACGACATACACATTTCGAAATTAAGATTTAGTTTTCTTTTATTTTTTATGTTATTCATTAGATTTTGAATTTTTTATTGTTACGTTGTTTTGCATTTTAGGTGACGATATGTAAATGCCCATACAATTGCATTAGATTCTGATACGAAATTCAGCACAACTAAGTTTCTAAGAGAAATCGCGAGAATAATTATTTTTTTTGGACCAGGCACTATTTGACCATAGACCCCATATAAAGTTCAATTCCGAAAATCACTTAAATACACATAAATATTTTATATATATCGCTATCAGGTTGAAATTCGACATGCTTTTATAAAGATCTGCTCATAATTGGTTATAGCTCCCATACAAGGACCACTTTCAAAAAACACAATAATTTTCATACTTATCTAAAAAATATTGTTATCGAATTCAAATTTTACAGAGATCGTTATGCCCATTTTTTGACTTCGTATTTAAATACGTGTTTAGTTAATTTTTACTTAAATTTAAGTGGTATTTAAATACAGTTTGAGTTTTTCAGTGCTATTTAATTTTTCCTATTTAAATATGATAAACGTATGGTAGCACTACTAAATATCAAAAATTTATCGATAGTTTTGCTTAAAACAGCTGTTCAACCAAAACAAAAATTGATACATTTAGTAGGAAAATGCACAAAAGAAGCTCCAATTGCCCCGCATCGGGCTGTTAAAAACATATGGTAGTTTATGAAACATAAATAAAATTTAAATGGCAAACGTTGGCCATTTAAGTATCATTTAAAAAAGCACTGAGAAACTCATTTTCGTACTTAAATAGAACTTAAAAATAATTCATATTAAAATACGATCTCAAAAAATTACCCTTATAGTGCATTTACACTTGTAATTGTCAAACTAGTTTATGATCATAAGCTACTTTCATAAACCATACCGTTTACATCAGCATTTTGGTCAGTTAAGTGGTTTATATTTGACAGCTGACTTCAATTTAAAAAAATTTAATAAAAATATGGACGTTGTTACGAAAAAACGTTGCTGCACGTACCTATGTACATATAAACATACCTTTTATTTTCGTTGTCCATATTATATAAAAAACACTTTTAAATAAATTTTTTAAACTTTTTCTTACAGTTTGGCTTTTTTTAAAGAAAACTGTTTTTTATTTTTGAGCAAATGTCAAATGTTACCAGCGTTGCCAGAAAAATGTTGAAAAACAGAGTTGCATTAGCAAAAACTCGTTGTTTGTAACTAGTTTATCTCAAAAGCTAGTTACAAACCTGTTTTTGTTTTGTATGGATAAACAAGTTTCTAAAACTTTTTATCCATAGTTTATCACAATAAACAACTTATAACATGTTTATGGCGTAGGTGTAAATGCACTATTAGTATTTATTCACAAATGATATTACTAGATTGTGTGAATATCGTTATTTAACCATAAAAAATCACTCAGGAATATAAATTATTGAAATTTTAAATGTTTTTGCTCATTTACTTAGACCCTACGAACAAAATCCCCAATGAACAAAGTCCCCAAACCGCAAATTAATTAAGACCCCAAAATTTTATATAGAAAAAACCAACAACGAAATTTTTTGAGGATTTATTTCATTTCTAAAATTGTAGATTTAACTCATAATGAAATTACTCTGGGGTGTATCAAAAACTGGATTCTTGTTGCGTGGTTAGCTTAAGAATCAATTCTCTTTTATTATCTTCTTATGCCCAGTTTTTGACTTGTTATTTAAATACGTATTTAGTTAGTTTTAACTTAAAATTAAGTTGTATTTAAATACAGTTTGAATTTTTCAGTGCTACATAATTTGTCTTATTTAAATAAGATAAAAGTATGGCAGCACTACTAAATATCAAAAAATTATCGATAGTTTTGCTTAAAACAGCTGTTCAACCAAAACAAAAATTGTTACATTTTGCCCAATAAGAAATGAAAGTTTATTAAACAATAAAATTATTGGTAGGAAAATGCACAAAAGAAGCTCCAATTGCCCCGCATCGGAATTGTAGTTTTTGCAAGACGCTTTTTTTTAGCAAAACGCTGCAGCGCGCTGCTGTTTGGTTTTTTTTCACTACAATAGAGTCGAAAAAAAACTAAACAACAAAAGTCAGCTGTCAAAAACATATGGTAGTTTATGAAACTTAAATAGAATTTAAATGGACAACGTTGGCCATTTAAGTATCATTTAAAAAAGCACTGAGAAACTCATTTTCGTATTTAAATAGAACTTAAATATAATTCATATTTAAATACGAAGTCAAAAACTGGCTCTTAGTCCCCTTTTACAATGCAGAAATTGAAAGGCAGACAGACGAAGTTTGTGGGCGAGGGGTTGAAAAGGTAGAGTGTGTAGTACACGACTATCTATACTAGACATTTTTAAACATTTTTTTGATTCTCTTTTCCACTCTTCTCAATTTTCGTGTTGTTGCTTCATATCATTTTTCTCACATCAATGTGATTTTGGTATTATTGGCTGTGTAGCAAAAAATCAGAGTGAAAAAATTAAACATTTTTGAACAAAAATTAGTTTCATTTAATTTAAGTTCTTATCTGCGATTTATTTATTTTTTCTTTAAATTATTTAAGTGTGTTTTGCGAATGTCATTTGTGTATAGTGTCATTTGTGTATTTAAGTGTCTTTTGTGTATTTAAGTGTATTTTGTGTAAGTTACAAGCAATAAAAACTTTTTAGTAAATTTATTTTTTAATTGCAGAAAAATGGAATTTTCATGGAGTCGAGATGCTGTCCAATCATTAATTGATTTGAACGAACAGCACGAGTGTCTTTACAATGTGCGCTCAAAAAATTATTTGAACCGGGACATAAAGCCTGCTGCCTTAAATTCAATTTTAGAAGGCATGATTGTAAAATGTCCAACGGTTTCAATGGAGCTAATTAAAAAAAAAATTAAGGGACTTCGTTCTCAGTTCTCATCTGAACTAAGAACGGTTCAAAATAGACGAAAGTCCGGTATGGGAGCAGATGAGGAATATGTGCCAAAGCTGTGGTGTTTCGAAAAACTTGCATTTTTAAAAAATCATTTAAGTATGAGGGGGAGCGTTTCCAGTGCGGTGAGTAAATTTAACTTGATCAATTAATATTCCGCAATTATAAAATTATTTTATTTGTTTCAGGATGATATGTCAGCTGGCTTTATTGAAGACTGCTCATGTTCAGAAACTCCTACGAAAAAAAAACCAAAAAACGATCATTAGAAGATGGCATTGATGAGCTACAGGCAGTGTTGGAAAATAAAACCGCAAAGAAAAGTAAATATGATTGGTTGGGGAAAAAGATGTTATCGGTGTTGAATGAAATAGAGGATAAGGAGCAGTTAAACGCTGCACAGTGGTTTAGAAACTTTTTTTTTTGGAAATAATTCGGTATCTCGGGAACTATTGGAGATATTATTACAAAATTTCACATGGTTAGAGCTGAGGTGTTGAATTACATTTGTTCAGCTTCCTAGGGGTAATACGGGCCAGTTTGTGCCCCCTCAAAGTTGGTCACCTCGGGTCTCAAAATTTTTAAAAAAATCCCCAAAAATTCATTTATGATCCGAATGAGCTGAAATAAATAAAAAATAAATAGTCCTTGAGAAGATCTACAAAAAATACGCTTACATGTGTAGGTTATCTCCTTCAGTTGAAGAGATATTTAGGTTTATTTTTTATTTTTTTAATTTTGCTCGATTTTTTTTTGTTTTTTAGATATAGCGGCCCTACGGAGGGTCGAATTTTTTTTCAAAATATCAGCTATATTGGCAACAAAATTCTAAATAAAATAAAAAAAACTTGGTAACAGTTATCTCGTCCGTGTAAAAAGTTACACGCATCCAAAGTTGGAACATGTAAAATGGGCCTAATTTTTTACGATTTTTCCTAAAAAAGTCCCTATATTTTTTCTTTTGTAGTAGCAAATATTCTTTGGGACTATATACAATTTTTATATGTTCCGGAAAGAAAACTTAATGCAAAAGCATGTAAAGTAAAATTGGGCTCACTTAAGCGGACACAGTATCCCCCAGATCTATCCAAACTTGGACAATTTTAAAAAAAATATTTAGGTTTCAGTAAAAAATTCTAAAAACCAAAGCACCGATCCTCGAAAAAGTTCCGTATTTGTATAACCCTATATGTTGTTTAAATACTTAGAAAGTTGTTTTACTATCACACGGTAAATAGCGTCACAGTAGGCTCTTTTCTAAAAAAACTCAGTTTTTGGAACACATTTTCCCCGTTTTAGGAATTTCAGTATTTGAAAATAAAAAATGTCAAAAATTATAATGTCATTAATTTAAGGACATTTGGATCTAAATTAGTTCCCAATTTTGTTATGATACCTTTAACCGTTAAAATTTTATATTTTTATTCGTGGAAAATCACCATATGAAAGTTTTTTTAGTTTTTAAGGTAAATAAAGTCCCAAAATTTTATAAAATTATTTAATTTTACTAAAATATCAATCCTCAGGTCATAATGTTTTCAACAGTATCAAATACTTATATAAAACGCCTTTATTTACTCCTCAGAAGTTCCACAAACCTTGCCCGCTTTGACAAATTTGTACGTTTTTTCATATAATGCGTACAAAATGTTATTAACATCAAATGTAAATTTTGAATTCAAACACATACTGACTTAACAGAAATTTTAGTGTAACAGATTTTTGCACGCATTATATGAAAAAACGTACAAATTTGTCAAAGCGGGCAAGGTCTCTTCAACTGAAGGAGATAACCTACACATGTAAGCGTATTTTTTGTAGATCTTCTCAAGGACTATTTATATTTTAAATTTCAGCTCATTTAATTTTGGGGGATTTTTTTAAAAATTTTGAGACCCGAGGTGACCAACTTTGAGGGGGCACAAACTGGCCCGTATTACCCCTAGGAAGCTGAACAAATGTAATTCAACTCAAAAACACCTCAGCTCTAACCATGTGAAATTTGTAATAATATCTCCAATAGTTCCCGAGATACCGAATTATTTCCAAAAAAAAAAGTTTATAAACCACTGTGCGCTGTATGGGAGATTGACAATCTTCTAAATAAATATTGGCGAAAATCAATTGAAAATTCCAGTCAGCCATCCACCTCATTATCGGCCTCGGTAGCCAGCCCTCTTGACATTCTTCAACTTTCAGTGGAAGGTCTTTTTGACAATGAAAGCGATTAATGTTAAGCTATACTCAATTTTTTTTACAGTACGTAATAATACTACCTACAAATGTACAAATTTACTATATTAATTAATTTTAGTTGTTTTTATTAGTAAAACTAATAATTTAAGCTAATGGTTTTTTCAAATAATAATTTTATAGTATAATTATTTCTAATATAAAATTATTATTAAGGGTATTTATTTCAAAAAAATGGAAAATTAAATCTTTATTTTTTACACTTTACACAACACATGAAAAAAATTTAACAAAGAATACAAATTTTTGTGGAATTTGCTTTCTTGTGTTGTGTAAAAAATAAAGGTGTAATTTTCCATTTTTTTGACATGAATACCCTTAATAATAATTTTATATTAGAAATAATTATTCTATAAAATTATTATTTGAAAAGCAGAATCTTAAATAATTAGTGATGATGATAAAATGAAATATGTTATACTTTAATATGTTTTATATTGAAACGCTTTTAAAGGAAGTGCCTTGTTTTGTTTGTTTTAAAACTTATGTCATAATTAAATAAATGAAACTGTTTTTATATAAACATTGTCTTTACTTTTGGCATGGCTTGTTTGTACAGTAAGTTCCAGCTCACTTTCATTGCTTTCTCCACCAAAAAGAATTGATAAGATTTCAAAATACAAAATTAACATTTTATTAATTTATTAAGATATAGATTAGTTATAATATTTAATTCAATTTTATGAAATAATACAATTACTAACAGAAAAAAGTTTCAACATAAATAGTATGATTTGAATTTATAAAATTTATTAATAATTTCTTAAATAGTATGACTTTTTTCATATTTTATGTTTTCAAATAAATCTACACCATTTCCAATTTACTAGACCAAGTACTCTACATTGTGAATACCACTAATATTTAATATCAATTTGATTTGTATATATTACATTTGAATCAAAGGTTCGAAAGTATTAATTCTTAATTTTATTTTTGTAATCAAAATAAATTTTATCTCTTAACCATTTCGTTTATGAATTCATTATGAATAATTTCATTGAATTGAATTCGATACGTTCGAAGTAATTAAGATAACGAATTAATTCCTGGTGAATGCGTATTACATATCGCTACCTTAATATAGAAAGGCCCTAACTAACTTTTTCCTTACTTAACAGTAGTAGGAATCAACTTAATAGAACTTAAAGTTTTGTAATTGAAATTTTTTTAACACAGATTTTTATGAAGATTTTCAACCAATTTAATGTTTTGGCATTTTATTTTATCAATGGTCTATTAGGGGATTATCTATCGAAGTATGCAAACTAAATTTTGGGAAAAAACGAGTTAGGGCGTTTCTATATTAAGGTAACGATATTAATATTTATTAAAGTATTCATTCCAATTATGAAAGCAACTTTATATACAAATTTGTTTGAGTCAACTATGAACCGAAAAGTTTTGTTTCCTGCCAGTCTAGCTTGCCTTCATTGCTGAAATACTCGGCAAGTTCTTTGCGAATTTCTTCGACAGAACCTTTTCGAGGATTATAAGGAACGTTATCTTGGCTACATGAGCTTGGAATTGATGCACCTGACAGGGTGTTTGAGTATGTTGTGTCATTCTCAATAAGAAAATTGTGAAGAACGCAACATGCCAATGCTATTTTTTGGACGGTTTCTACTTTTAAATTCATTTTTGTCAGAAATATTCTGAATTTATTGGAAAGCATCCCGAACGAATGTTCAACAAAGTGCCTTGCCCGTGACATTCTGATGTTGTATATCTTCTTTTTGCTGCAATTTGTGTGGTAAGGGTACGGCTTCATTATGTGTTTATGCAGGGGGAAAGCATCGTCCGCGACTACCACGTAGGGTAAATTACGTCCCTTTTCCACAATTGAGTCGTTGGGTAAATTTGTTTCATCATCTAAAACTTTCTTAAGATGACTTTGCTGCAAAACTGCTGCGTCGTTATTTCGACCATTACTTCCAACGTCAATAAATATAAATTTGCAGTGGGCGTCAACCAATGCAAGCAATATGATGCTGTTTGTATGCTTGTAGTTGTAGTAATATGCCCCGTCTTTTCGTGGAGGTTGGAAATTGATGTGTTTACCGTCCAATGCTCCGAGACAGTTGGGAAACTGCCACTGAAGGGCGAATTCTTTGGCAATGTTTTCCCATTCTCTAGGACTGGATGGAAACTGCAAATTAGAAAAAAATTAATAACGTCAAATTATAAACAAAAAAAGTATATACCTTTAAATATTCCTCACTCAAATTGCGGTATAGGGCATCGCAAACAACAGGCACAGTCTTACAAAAAAACGCTGGTGATATCATTGAAGAATAATTCATACTCTTATATGATTCACCCGTTGCAAGGAATCGAAGGGTTATTGCCAATCTTTCTTCCACAGAAATTGACTCCTTCAAAGAGGGTCTATATAATTCCGGCGTTATCAACTCGACTAGTTTTGCGAATTGTACTTGGTCCATCCTTAAATAATTACGATACGAACTAGTATCTGTTAAAAGAAGTTCTTTATTTAAAAAAGCAAAGGAACCATTTTCCTTGCGATTCTTTCGCCATGGTTGGATCCATAACCTTTTAGGTTTTTCCTTCTTTTTATTTACCAACTTCCGCATAATTTTCACGAGAGCTTGAAATATTAAATACATACATAAATTGTTAAATCGCTTGTTTTTTATATACTTACCAAAAGCTACATCATCTTCATCGGAGTCAGAATCGTCTAACAACAACTTTGTACACTGCATTAATTTTTCCATATTTTTTTCAAAATTCATTTTAATTAATTTAATTTTTAAAATTTACTTTATTTGCTTTAAATGCATTTGACAATGAAAATATTTATAACCATCAATACGAAAAAGAACAAAAAAAGGAAACGAAAAATTTCTGTCTGTCTATTTTTTTTTGAATTTTAAATTTGGTTGGCGGAGTTGAAAAACTCTCAAATTGCCAGGTTATCCCACGTTGATTTTAGTTCCCAGTCGACCTACATATATCTTCATATAGGAAGCTGGAACTTTAAATCATTTATTAAAAAGTTAGGTTATGAAAACCAAAAACGATTGCATGTGGACAATGCAAACTTCGAGAAACTGTAACGCGGTACAGTTAGACGACGCCAAACATTATCCAATGCGAGAGTGAGCCGCAAAACTCTCGAAGGCAGCGAAAAAGGGACGGCCTGATTGCCCTTAAGCGATAATGACAATGACGCGCGAGCTCTTTCTCCACCCAGAGCTGAATTACGACTCTGTCTGTCTATTAATTTCGCGATTGTAAAAGGTTTAGGCAAGTTCAAAAGAGAATGAGAAAAATGTCTGCCTTTCAATTTCTGCATTGTAAAAGGGGTCTTATTGATATTTTCCTTTACACATAGTTGTATAAAAGTAGTACTATTGTACTATTGTTAGGGTTGTAATCAGCGTTGCCACTCATAAAATATTTTTCCTACCAAATTTCAGATTAAAAACTACCAAAACCTACCAAAACCAATCAAATTTTAAATATTTCTGAAATGCTATTTGGATTCCTTTCAAAATCAAATAGTTAAATTAAAATTATATTATTGCTTCTATAGCATTGCCCTGAGGATGAATATTATTTAATTACACTACAATCATAAATATGCCACATCTAAAAATTGTGTGTGAATCGTTTTATAATTGACCATAAGCCCCATATAAGGCCCATTTCTAAAACTTATTTTAAGTAGCATAAAACTCCTAAAAGTGTTGGTATCCCGACAAAATTCAACATAAATAAATTTCATGGCGATCGATACATAATTGGTCATAGCTGCCCACTTCTGAAAATCACTCACGAAAATAAATTATTGAAATTTTAAAAGAAAAATGTTTTTGCTCAATACTTATTATTTCTTTTAACATGACTACACACAATTTAAATAATATGTGTTATAATTTTGAAATATTTAAAATGTGTAAATTAAATGTATAATACGTTAAAAGTTTTAGTATTGCAAGGCCTTTGGCATTTTATGAACTGAACACTACTAAATACGTACACATTTACTTGACTAAACTAAAAATTTAAGATAATTCTGTCTTCATATTGTTACGAAATTGTACTTGAATTCAAATATATAAATAATAATTAAGGGCTGATTTAAAAGTAGCATAATGCTTTCAAATAACATTGCTGTAATAGCAAACTGTAACATATCTGTGGGCATTATTAAATAAAAGCTTTCAGTTGACCATTGATCGTAAGTTGGAAACGCTGTTTGAATTCGAATATTCAGTTAAAGAACATTGTAGAAAGTACACCACAGATGGCGTATGATCTAGAATATTCGAACTTTGCAAGTTAAAGAGCAATCTAGAGTGCAGATGGCAGTGTTATAAATAGTGGCAGAGGTTGCAGTCATGATTGAGTTTATCAGAGACGCTTTTCGAATAAACATCAACTTAGTGCCTTAAAGTGTGTTGTGTTTTTCAAGTAAATTCGTGTACATTATAAATTGTGTCTGTATTTCTGCTAATTTGCAAACGTGTATAAAAAACATTGAGTGACTATTTAATTCTGTTGTTGTTGTACATTTGAATAAATAAAGAGTTGTTACCATTTTCAAACTACTAAACGGCTTTTATTTGCAATCAAAAGTATCCGGTTTATTTAAAGGAAATAAACCAGCGTTTTGAAAAGGTTAAAACGTAACAATATTTTATAAATAATTTTATTATTTTGGATTAACATAGTTTTTTTTTGTTAAGTTTTTTGTTAATTTGTTCTTAAAAATACGTATTCAAAAAACCTACCAAAATGCGACAAAAATCGGAACAAACCAACCAAACTACCAAAAGTCAATTTGTTAACTTAAAACTACCAATTTTGGTCCAATTGGACCAAAGCGGCAACGCTGGTTGTAATTATAGGTATAGTCCTATGGTATATGTCCTATGGTATAGTCCAATGGATTTGCAGGGTTTGGCACTATACCTCCCTTTTTGTTTTTTAATAGATTTTGAAACATTTGCAGGGTTTGGCACTATACCTCCCTTCTTGTTTTTAATAGATTTTGAAACAATTGCAGGGTTTGGCACTATACCTCCCTTCTTTTTTTTAATAGATTTTGAAACATTTGTTTGGAATATATGAATGTATGAGAAATATATGAGTTTAAAACTTATAGTTAATTAATAATAATTTCATTATGAATATTTAGTATTTGATTAGGCAGGTATACCTCCCTTTTTTTTGAATAGATTAATAAAAAATTTAATTTATAAGTAAAATAGATTTTGTAAATTTTGTACAAATATATTTTGTTTTATATAATTAAGGCTGGGGATCACCGAACTTAATTATTTGTTTTTATTTTTTTAAAAAAAATTATGTTATAAATTCTTAAAAACTAAAGTTTTTACAAAAAAAATGTTTGTTGTGTATTTCATACAAAGTTTTTACAAATATATTACAGGATTAATTTGTATTTTGTTTTATTGCTTAAAACTTAAAATATTTACAAAAAAAAATAGTTGTGTATTTCATACAATGTTTTTACAAATATTTTACAGGATTAATTTGTATTTTTTTTTTTGTTTTTTTAGGATATGAATTGAAATTTAATGGCTTTTTTTAAAAACTTTCTTAATCTGTTCTTATGAACAGTTTTTTCTTTCTTTGTTACATCATTAAAAATTTTTACATTGACACCATTTATACTTTTAACCAAAGAATAACAAGAACGGAAGGCTCTCTCTTTTTCTACAACAACAACCTCTCTCTCTTCTCACATACAAGTAGCAAGGCGAATTTAATGTACATGTGGCGTTGATATTACAACAAGTACAACATTGCAAAAACAACATTGTATTTTATTGTTGCCTGAGGGGCAAATGTGTCAAAGCATTGACACAAAAATTTGTGTCAAATGTGAAAAAAAAAACAAAAATAATAAATTTAATAAAATACAAAAAAATAATTAAGGCTCGTTAAACGCATTTTTAAAATGTTTTGCGGTAAAAAACAAGAGAACTCCAAGGCGGACAGCTCCAACAAGAACTCACTTCCAAATAGTATGTGCCTAAGGCCTGAGAAACGCAAAGTGGTCCGAGAAAACTAGAACTTGTCGGAAGAAATCCAGACTGAAAATTTTGCTCCACTTAAGCCGGCGGAAAGAAGCTACAGTTTCCTGTTTTTGCATATGCATCAATTTTTCATTTTATTTTCACAAAAACAAATTTCAAAGAATTTAATTTTGAAAGTAACTTTTTTGGAAATTGAAAAGGTAAACAAAACAACTTTTGACATAAAATAAATTCGCCTGTATACAACTTTTGACAAGTCGACCTCCTAGGCGAAGAAAAAAAAGTAGATCAGCTGTGCTGTTAACGCCACCTGTAAAGTAAATTCGCCTTGTACAAGTAGTATGTGAATTCAACACACTTGAGAGAGATTTATCTTCAAAACTTTTTATTGAAAATTGCGATAAAATTGCAATTCTAACACAATCACTCACAATTTTTTAATTTTTTTCTACACATTTAAACCATTAAATTATCCGAGACATGCATATTTTGCACAAACGAAAAATGTTTTTTTTATTTTTTTGACATTCAATTTTTGGGTGTTGAAATTAAAACTGAAAAAAACACATTTGTAAAATTTCGTATTGAAAATTAATACAAAATTCAAATAAGTTTAATTTTTGCAGAAATTATTGAATAAAAAGATGAAAAATCTATTTATAAAATCTTTCCAGATCAAATATAAAATAAATAATTTGAGAATTGTTCGAATTTTTAAATTTAATTGTATTAATATTTTATTATTTTTAAGGTCGCTTTTTAACAACTATGTGTGTTTGAGGAGTGTGGTGAAAGTGGTTTTTTCACCAATACATATAAACAAAATATTACTAATACATTCATATTGTTAGGTTTTTTTGACAACCGACTTAGGTTTTTTTGACAGCGTCTCACTTCTTGTTATTATTCATTGCTTTTAACAATATAAGGACCGTCATATATGTTTTTAAACTTTTCATAGGGTTCTTTTTTCAGTAAAACATTATCATCGACTTTCAATGTCAATGGTTTTGCAAATTTGTCATAAAATTGTTTGTTCCTTGCCTTGTGTTTGTCTATTAAGTTTTTCGCAAGAATATTAGTCTTCTGTAATCTATCTTTAACTTCCTTGCTATAATTTTCAAGATTATACATTGGGTCTAAACTGGTTTTTACAACATTTGGCATTGTTGCCTTCTTTCCAAAAACTAATTCAAAAGGTGTAAATTGGTTATCAAAAACAGTATTCGGTGTACTATTGTGGTAAAAGGTAAAGAATTTTAAATACGTGTCCCAATCGGTCATGTTTTTTTATGTAAGCTCGTATGTATTCATTAAATACACGATGGTTACGTTCGACTGTACATACACTTTTATGGTGATACGCACTTGAAAAACATAAATCAATTTTCAGCAATTTACAAAGTTCAATAAATAGTTAATTTTTGAATTCCCGGTCCCCTGGTCAGATTTTATAGTGTTCATTCTCCCATATATTAGAATGAAGTTTTCAAATATTGCTCGCGCAATAGTACTAGCTGATTTATTTGGTACCGAAATGGTAACTAGATATTTGGATAAGTCACACATTATTGTTATGGCATATTTGTTGCCGTATGCAGATTGCGGTAAAGGACCTATAGTGTCTAAAACGACTATATCAAATGCTCTAGTTGGAGTAGGAGTTAGAACTAGTTTTTCGACATTGCCTTGTCTGACTTTATTTAAATTACATTTACTACAGTCTTTAACAAATTTTGAAATATATTTCGTCATCTTTTTCCAATAGTATTTTGTTCGAATTTTTGCGTATAACTTCTTTTGACCACAGTGTCCGCCTGTTATAAGATCATTATGATATATTTTCATTAGTTTTTGTTTATCGTTTTCGTCAGTTATTATTTCTATTGGTTCTGTTAGTACAATTTCTAAAGTTTTTAAAATCTTTATTCCGTTATCTTTTAGAGTTTGAATTGGCCAAATTGAAAAAAATTAATCGTTCTTAGACCATTCTGCTATAAAAATTTTGTGGATGTTGGCTTCTTTTTGCAGCCTCGAAAGCAATTTGTCGAAACAAATTGTTTCGTTAACAACTTCAAAATCAATATTAAACAATTTTTTAAATTTTTTATATATTATTATGCGCATTTTAATAAATTACTTATTTAGGTAAAATAACTCTGTTTTAATCTTCGGAATATTTTTTATTAAAATTGTGTGAAAATTTGGGTGGCATGTCACAGTGTCCATTGACATAATGTCCATGGACATTATGTCACTCCAAAAGATGACATTATGTCCATGGACATTATGTCATTTTGGTAGTGTCATAATGTCCATGTGTAAAGTGGTTTGGTATAGAATCGCAAATAATACATTTTGTTTGTTGATTAGATGAGATGTACTATGCTGTTTGGTTTTTTGATGAAAAAGTGCGGTTTGTTCTACTTTGAAAATGACGAATATTTTGTTGTTGTTCTCTAGAAGAGGTCGTGTGGGAACTTTCATAAATCTCTAATGATTTACAGCGTCGTTCCAAAAAATTTGCTAAATCATCCCAACTAGGCAACTGAAGCGATGATGAAGATGTACTTGTGTTTAGAGCAGCGAAATGCAAACTCACACCCAGGGCTGCCAGATGAATTTGGGAAAAAATCGTCAATATCCCGATAAAAAAGACAAAAATCGTCATTTCGAATTTTAAAAATCGTCAAAAAAATCGGAAAATTAAAAAGGTAAAGAATTCTAACAGGAATTTTAAATTTCTATTTAAAAAGTGAACGAAAACATCACATTTATCAAAAACATTTCTTAAAATTGAAGTTTATAAATAAGGGATCACTAAAATAAAAAAGTAAAGCTCAATTTAATTATAATATAAGGTTTTATTCAGAAGTTTTTTTTAATTTTAAATAAAACACAAAATAGAATTTAATGTCTATAATCTTTATAATGAACAATATCTGACATTACATTTTAAATATAATTTCATTAAAATATAGCATTTGGTCCATTATTTGGAAGGTAATAATGCCTGACATTAAAGCATAAATTCAAGCTTGGCGATTTCAATTGATGTTATTATATTCTGAATAAATTTTGTCAAAATAGAAAAAGGTGCTTTAGAATTTTTACGTTTTATTTCAGTAATTTATTTACAAAAATTGATTTAAAATCTAAAAATTTTAATTGACAAAGTTCAAAATCTAAATATTCACCAACAAAATGAGAAAATTCTTTAACTATTTCATAAAATAGTACCATATTTTCATAATGCAGAAAATCGTCATTTTCGAGAAAGAAATAGTCAAATTGCTATTTTTGAAACCAAAAATCGTCAAAATGACGATAAATCGTCAAATCTGGCAGCTATGCTCACACCACTACAGTTTTAAGATATTGTAGTTGTATGAGTTGACAATTATTAATTCTACAAAAACAACAAATGGTCTTAACAAATGTCAAAAAACAGAAATTAAAAATTAAACAAATATGCATTAAAACTAAATATAGTGTAGATAATTGAATAGTGAGGGCTTTACTTATTTATGCAAAATATAAATATTTTGTTAATTAGCTTTGAATATGTAGATATTGAAGTATAAAAACAAGCTTTGACAGGTGTTAGAACCAAACAAGCGAAAAAAGAGTAATCAGCTGATTGACTGACTCCACCTTGTATAAATTCGCCTTGCTACTAAGTGTAGCATAATACCATCTGTAATTTGTTGTTTTGTGGCGATTGATTCCAATGCACGCAAGCTAGCGTTTATATTGTCAATAAACAAACGAAGTGTCATTACGTTGGGCTTGCTCACCTTTTCAATGTTAAATATTTCAAGCAAATGAGACTGAAACAATTGTCTTTTGTTGTTGTAGCTTGTCTTCAGCAAATCAAATGCGACTTGGTAATATGGAGCGGTAACTTCTAGTGAATGGATAAGGCGTGATGCACTGTCAGTTAAACAAGACTTTAAATATTGGAATTTGGAAACTGCGGACAACTCTTGATTGTCGTGAACCAATAGACAAACTACGTTGTAAAATTCCATCCAGTCCTTATAGTTACCACTAAATTTACACAATTGTAGCGTCGGCAAAAGACGTCGATGAGAATTGGATGATTGAGTTGCTACGCGTGTGCTAGAAAAAAGAGTTTCAGAGACAATTCCATTATGGAAGGCTAGACGTTCCAAAATTACAGACTTTATTTCATAATACTCCTCTTCAAAGATAACCCGGTGATTTTGAGTTATTTCTGATTCATCGAAGGTTTCCAAATCCAGCTGAACCCTTTCAAACGACTGTAATTGGCGTTCCAATAAAGATAACTTCACTTCTAGCTGATATACAGAAAGCTGAAACAATTCATTAATATTGATATTAGAAATAATTTGTTCGCGTTGCAATGATTTAGTGCGAAGGCTACCAGTGCCACCATAGGCATTCGATGGTAATGTTTGACAATCAGTATCATCTTTATCTCCCGCCATATCTAAGTATGCTTGTTGAAGCCCAGAATTTGATGTCAACTATATGATGCCAAAAATCCGGTCCGAAGGACCGTGGATGAGCCAGGAGCTTTTTTCTGACACAAAGCTAAATTTTAAACTTCTTAATCTACCGACGCACAGAGGGGCCAAACATACTCATTTTGCGGATTAATTGAAAAAACAAATTTCAAGTATCGTGAAAACTGAAAGTGTCAGATTAAAGAGCACAAAATTCTACAATCAGCAGCCAAAAAATTAATGTGAAATATTAAAAGGTATTTTTATAGTCACGTGTTGAATTTACATATTGTGAGAAAAAAACCTAAAAAATTTATAAAAAAAAATAAAAAATTGCGCAAATAAATACTATTTGTGATAGGTAATTTAAAAAAATTAACAAATCTAATTATGCAACCATCAAGTTCAGGTATTTATTGATATGTTTTGTTTAAATTTAAATTTGAATTATTTGTGGAAGTGGCTTTGATATTAGTTTTTATATTGGAAGTGCAAAAAAAAATGGATTTTGTCAGTTCAAATGGACATAAAGTTATTAGCTGGGCTCAGCTGGGCAGAGAATTTAATATAATTTAAAAGCCTGGGCAGTTAGGCGTTGTTTCAGAAAAAATAGGTTGCGCATCGCTGCGCCTCATAAGTTATATGTAAATTAGTAAAAGCTTCACTCTTTAAGTCAACCATCAAAAGGCACTTTGCGATTCTGATAAACGTTTTATTGCTGTCGTTGTTGTTATTGTCATTGTTTTTTTTGTTTTATAAGAGATGTGTAAGTGTTGTGATTAATAATACGAGAGTCACGTGTGAGTCAGGCCTGGACGTGGCTATATTCTTGTATTATAATGAGATAAACAATAATAAACTTTTACCAATTAGTTTTCTTTATTTCAGTTTAGTTTTCCATCCGTTGATTTTCTAATCGTGAATGAATAGCACGCGGAATTTTAACAATTTAACTCTCATGCACAAACGCTTGTATATGCTTGTTTAAAAGTTTTTTTGTGATTAATTCGAAGTTTTTTCTTGTGGTTAATACGAAGTCATCCGATAGCAGGCAATTTAGCTTAATAAAAAAATCATGTTAGTGTTAAATATCATGGACATTATGTCACTCCAAAAGTGTCATTATGTCCATGGACTTTACGACACTTTACACATGGACATTATGACACTACCAAAATGACATAATGTCCATGGACATAATGTCATCTACCAAAATGACATAATGTCCATGGACATAATGTCATCTTTTGGAGTGACATAATGTCCATGTGTAAAGTGTCGTAAAGTCCATGGACATAATGACACTTTTGGAGTGACATAATGTCCATGATATTTAACACTAACATGATTTTTTTATTAAGCTAAATTGCCTGCTATCGGATGACTTCGTATTAACCACAAGAAAAAACTTCGAATTAATCACAAAAAAACTTTTAAACAAGCATATACAAGCGTTTGTGCATGAGAGTTAAATTGTTAAAATTCCGCGTGCTATTCATTCACGATTAGAAAATCAACGGATGGAAAACTAAACTGAAATAAAGAAAACTAATTGGTAAAAGTTTATTATTGTTTATCTCATTATAATACAAGAATATAGCCACGTCCAGGCCTGACTCACACGTGACTCTCGTATTATTAATCACAACACTTACACATCTCTTATAAAACAAAAAAAACAATGACAATAACAACAACGACAGCAATAAAACGTTTATCAGAATCGCAAAGTGCCTTTTGATGGTTGACTTAAAGAGTGAAGCTTTTACTAATTTACATATAACTTATGAGGCGCAGCGATGCGCAACCTATTTTTTCTGAAACAACGCCTAACTGCCCAGGCTTTTAAATTATATTAAATTCTCTGCCCAGCTGAGCCCAGCTAATAACTTTATGTCCATTTGAACTGACAAAATCCATTTTTTTTTTGCACTTCCAATATAAAAACTAATATCAAAGCCACTTCCACAAATAATTCAAATTTAAATTTAAACAAAACATATCAATAAATACCTGAACTTGATGGTTGCATAATTAGATTTGTTAATTTTTTTAAATTACCTATCACAAATAGTATTTATTTGCGCAATTTTTTATTTTTTTTTATAAATTTTTTAGGTTTTTTTCTCACAATATGTAAATTCAACACGTGACTATAAAAATACCTTTTAATATTTCACATTAATTTTTTGGCTGCTGATTGTAGAATTTTGTGCTCTTTAATCTGACACTTTCAGTTTTCACGATACTTGAAATTTGTTTTTTCAATTAATCCGCAAAATTAGTATGTTTGGCCCCTCTGTGCGTCGGTAGATTAAGAAGTTTAAAATTTAGCTTTGTGTCAGAAAAAAGCTCCTGGCTCATCCACGGTCCTTCGGACCGGATTTTTGGCATCATATAGTTGACATCAAATCCTGGGCTTCAACAAGCATACTTAGATATGGCGGGAGATAAAGATGATACTGATTGTCAAACATTACCATCGAATGCCTATGGTGGCACTGGTAGCCTTCGCACTAAATCATTGCAACGCGAACAAATTATTTCTAATATCAATATTAATGAATTGTTTCAGCTTTCTGTATATCAGCTAGAAGTGAAGTTATCTTTATTGGAACGCCAATTACAGTCGTTTGAAAGGGTTCAGCTGGATTTGGAAACCTTCGATGAATCAGAAATAACTCAAAATCACCGGGTTATCTTTGAAGAGGAGTATTATGAAATAAAGTCTGTAATTTTGGAACGTCTAGCCTTCCATAATGGAATTGTCTCTGAAACTCCTTTTTCTAGCACACGCGTAGCAACTCAATCATCCAATTCTCATCGACGTCTTTTGCCGACGCTACAATTGTGTAAATTTAGTGGTAACTATAAGGACTGGATGGAATTTTACAACGTAGTTTGTCTATTGGTTCACGACAATCAAGAGTTGTCCGCAGTTTCCAAATTCCAATATTTAAAGTCTTGTTTAACTGACAGTGCATCACGCCTTATCCATTCACTAGAAGTTACCGCTCCATATTACCAAGTCGCATTTGATTTGCTGAAGACAAGCTACAACAACAAAAGACAATTGTTTCAGTCTCATTTGCTTGAAATATTTAACATTGAAAAGGTGAGCAAGCCCAACGTAATGACACTTCGTTTGTTTATTGACAATATAAACGCTAGCTTGCGTGCATTGGAATCAATCGCCACAAAACAACAAATTACAGATGGTATTATGCTACACTTAGTAGCAAGGCGAATTTATACAAGGTGGAGTCAGTCAATCAGCTGATTACTCTTTTTTCGCTTGTTTGGTTCTAACACCTGTCAAAGCTTGTTTTTATACTTCAATATCTACATATTCAAAGCTAATTAACAAAATATTTATATTTTGCATAAATAAGTAAAGCCCTCACTATTCAATTATCTACACTATATTTAGTTTTAATGCATATTTGTTTAATTTTTAATTTCTGTTTTTTGACATTTGTTAAGACCATTTGTTGTTTTTGTAGAATTAATAATTGTCAACTCATACAACTACAATATCTTAAAACTGTAGTGGTGTGAGCATAGCTGCCAGATTTGACGATTTATCGTCATTTTGACGATTTTTGGTTTCAAAAATAGCAATTTGACTATTTCTTTCTCGAAAATGACGATTTTCTGCATTATGAAGATATGGTACTATTTTATGAAATAGTTAAAGAATTTTCTCATTTTGTTGGTGAATATTTAGATTTTGAACTTTGTCAATTAAAATTTTTAGATTTTAAATCAATTTTTGTAAATAAATTACTGAAATAAAACGTAAAAATTCTAAAGCACCTTTTTCTATTTTGACAAAATTTATTCAGAATATAATAACATCAATTGAAATCGCCAAGCTTGAATTTATGCTTTAATGTCAGGCATTATTACCTTCCAAATAATGGACCAAATGCTATATTTTAATGAAATTATATTTAAAATGTAATGTCAGATATTGTTCATTATAAAGATTATAGACATTAAATTCTATTTTGTGTTTTATTTAAAATTAAAAAAAACTTCTGAATAAAACCTTATATTATAATTAAATTGAGCTTTACTTTTTTATTTTAGTGATCCCTTATTTATAAACTTCAATTTTAAGAAATGTTTTTGATAAATGTGATGTTTTCGTTCACTTTTTAAATAGAAATTTAAAATTCCTGTTAGAATTCTTTACCTTTTTAATTTTCCGATTTTTTTGACGATTTTTAAAATTCGAAATGACGATTTTTGTCTTTTTTGTCGGGATATTGACGATTTTTTCCCAAATTCATCTGGCAGCCCTGGGTGTGAGTTTGCATTTCGCTGCTCTAAACACAAGTACATCTTCATCATCGCTTCAGTTGCCTAGTTGGGATGATTTAGCAAATTTTTTGGAACGACGCTGTAAATCATTAGAGATTTATGAAAGTTCCCACACGACCTCTTCTAGAGAACAACAACAAAATATTCGTCATTTTCAAAGTAGAACAAACCGCACTTTTTCATCAAAAAACCAAACAGCATAGTACATCTCATCTAATCAACAAACAAAATGTATTATTTGCGATTCTATACCAAACCACAGTGTTTTTTGTTGTACAAAATTTGTAGACATGAGTGTTGTTGATCGGTTTAAAACCGTAAAGCAGTCATGCCCAGTGTTGTCAGATTAGGGGATTTTCCCCCAAATTGGGGATTTTATTTTGTAAATGGGGATAAATAATTGTGTTTGGGGATATGGGGAACAGTTGGGGCAATATTGTATGTTTTGGGGATTTTTGTTTTTTTTTTTGGGATTTTTATTTTCTTTTTATTTTTGGTTTAGTTTTCGTATTTACGGAATTGATCTAGTTACTTTATGTAAAAGTTTATTTTGCAATCGAAAGAGTTCATTTTAAAATCCAAATATTTTATTTATTTGACATTTTATACTGACAATCCTTGTTATTGGTTTTATCAATAGACGCAAATGTTTGTTGTAGAAGAAGAAGCTATAGTTCAAATGACGAATTTGTATCGTTAAAAATGGCAAACAAAATTTACAACTCCAAAAAAAGCATAACTCCATCTGGGAAAGTGAAGTTTGGGCACAAGGTAAGAAAAATATTGTTACGAAATTGTACTTGAATTCAAATATAACGATTTTAACGGCTGATTTAAAAGTAGCATAATGCTTTCAAGTAACAGTGCTGTAAAAATGTAACATATCTGTGGGCATTGTTAACTAAAAAGCTTTCAGTTGATTTGATTGTAAGTTGGCAACGCTGTATTCGAGTTCGAATAATCAGTTAAAGAACATTGTAGAAAGTACACCACAGATGGCGTATGATCTAGAATATTCGAACTTTGACAGTTAAAGAGCTTTCTAGATGGTAATGCAGTGTTATAAATAATGGCAGAGGTTGCAGTCGTGAGGGAGTTTATCAGAGACGCTTTTCGAATAAACATCATCTAAGTGCCTTAAAGTGTGTTGTGTTTTCAAAGTAAATTCGTGTACATTATAAATTGTGTCTGTAATTCTGAGAATTTATAAACGTGTATAAAAAACATTGAGTGGCTATTTAATTCTGTTGTTGTTGTACATTTTAAAGAAATAAAGAGTTGTTACAATTTTCAAACTACTAAACGGCTTTTATTTGCAATCAAAAGTATCCGGTTTATTTAAAGGAAATAAACCAGCGTTTTGGAAAGGTTAAAACGTAACAATTGGTGTCAGAAGTGGGATTGCAAATTAATAAGCATGAAGTTTGAGGAACTGAAAGTTGAACAACTCAAGAAGGAACTGAGTAAGTTGGAGCTACCAACAGCAGGTAACAAGGCAGAATTGCAAAAGAGGCTTATAGACGAATTCAAACGGCGTGATATTGACATCGGTGCTTACGAATTCGAGTATAAGGAAGAAATGGAAGTTTCTACACGTTCAACAACAAGCAGCATGGATTTAAGCACAATGTTCGCGGCTATGATGGAAAAAGTGGAAACAGCCAACGAGAAACTTCTGGCTGAAGTTAAAGCAGAAGTTCAAGAAACATCTAGAGTCAACAATGAGAAACTTCGTGCTGAGGTTAAAGCTGAAGTCAAAGAAACTATAAAACACTTAGCGGAAATGGAAGCGAAACTTCAAGAATCTTCTAGAGTAACAGATGAGAAAATTCAGGAAATGTCTGAGGTTATTAACTGCAGAGTGGATGTCATTGATAAAAAGGTTTCGGACTTAGAAACAAAAGTGAATAATGTTCAAAGTCAAGAAGGAGCAGAATGGATGAAATTGACAAAAAGGTGTCCGACTTGGTAACAAAAGTGAATAGTCATCAGTATCATGAAGGAGCGGTACGAATTATTCCAGAATCCTCTAGTAGAATAAAGGCCCCTAGTTTTGATGGCACTACACCATTTAATGTGTTCAAATCCCAGTTTGATACAGTTGCCATTAGAAACATGTGGAACAATGAAGAAAAAGCTATAGAATTGATTTTGGCCTTAAAAGGGAATGCAGCAGTAGTTCTTGAAAGCGTGCCAGCAAGCAACAGAAATTGTTATGATGACATAATGGATGCGCTACAACGTAAGTACGGTGGCGAACATAAAAAAGAATTATACCAATGGAATTGCGTGGTAGAGTGCAGAAACCCAATGAGACGCTACAAGATTTTGCGTTGGAAATCGAGCGTTTGCTACAGCTTACTTATCCAGGGGAGAACAACCCATTTTTGGACCATATCAAGATAGAGGCATTCGTCAATGGCATTCGCGATCCTGAAATAAAACATGCGGTTTGTGCTACACCTAAACCATCATTTGCTGGAACAGTCTCATTTGCACTGGCGCAAGAAACGGCGAAAATAATTTCAAAGCCGCAAATATGCAAGGTGCGCAATATCGAGGTTGTTGCTGAAGACGATAGAAATATAGTCGATGAATTAAAAAAGGTCTTGGAGGCGTTTAATGATAAGCATAGCAAAGCCAGAGTAAAATGTTATAATTGCGGTAAATCTGGTCATATTCAACGAAACTGCAAAGCACCGAGAAAACGAACCAGATCTGTTTCGCCTCCAAGAAACAACCAGCCGTCAAATCATCAATCGTCACAAGAATCACCTTTAAACTAAAACGAGCTAGCACTATGGGGCAAGAGCTAGCTCCCACATCTGAGGGCCCCACAATCTCCATATCAGTAATGCAGCAGAAAAATAGCAATCTTACGGCTAGTGGATACATCAACGGTCAGAAGCACATTTTTACTATAGACACAGGAGCGTCGCAGTCCATAGTCAAGCCCGATTTAGTCAAAAACACAATTGAACCATTACGTGGGGTAAGTCTGCGCACAGCTACTGGGGAGCCAGCCACTGTCTATGGTAAAGTAAATGTGAAAGTAACCATTGCCAATGTTAGCGTCAATCATGTATTTATTGTTGCCGATATTGTGGACAAAGTAATCATTGGTGCTGATTTCATGATTACTCACGGCATTACTTTGGATATGGGACAAAAAGTTATGATTTGGCGAAATGTGGAAATACCCCTTGACGTCGGATATGAAAATAGGACTCAAGTAAGAAAGCTAGTTACCGTCGAGCATCAGAGACTACCACCACAGTCAGAAACTTTAGTATGGGCCTGTATGGAGGGAGATTGTGAGGACAACAGTTTGTGGGTGGTAGAACCAGCAGAAATAAAAAGTGATCTTATAACAGCAAAAGCCCTCGTTAAACACTGCAACAACAAAATAGTTCCTGTAAGAGTGCTTAACCTGTCCAGCTCTGTAAAAGTCGTTAAGCCAAATTCCGAAATAGGTCGATGCACTTCAGGAGAGGCAGTAATCAATTGCGAGAAAAACCCGGAACATGCCAATAAATCCACCAAGGAACACGAGCTACTAGCGGAATATGTGGGGAAATGGGTAGGAGGATTAGCGCCGCCCGATAGAAATAAGGCCAAACAGCTTCTGAAGAAACATACCTCGGTCTTCGCCTTAAAAAGTCAAAGCCAAGGTAGAACGGCAATTGTAAAGCATCAAATAAATACTGGCGAAGCCAGGCCCATAAAGCAGGCGCCCAGAAGTATTCCTCTAGCAAAACGAAGTGAGGTGAAGGAGTTTGTTAACGAAATGGAGCGGGATGGAGTAATCGAACCATCTTCAAGTCCTTGGAGCTCGCCTGTTGTGTTAGTTAAAAAGAAAGACGGCAGCACTAGGTTTTGCGTCGATTATAGAAAGCTGAACGACGTTACTAAAAAAGACAGCTACCCGCTACCAAGAATTGACGACACCCTGGACACATTAGCTGGAACAAAATGGTTCTCCACATTGGACTTGCAAAGTGGTTATTGGCAGGTAGAGATTGCAGAAAAAGACAAAGAGAAAACTGCGTTTAGTGCTAGTGATGGATTATGGCAGTTTAATGTGATGCCCTTTGGACTCTGCAATGCTCCAGCCACATTCGAGCGTTTAATGGAACATGTGTTGAAAGGACTTCACTGGAAGACATGCTTGGTGTACCTCGATGATATAATTGTCATGGGGAAGACTTTCGATGAACACTTGAAAAACCTTGAAGAAGTCCTTAAACGAATAGCAGCGGCTGGACTAAAACTTAGCGTAAAGAAATGTGCATTGTTCCAGAAAGAAGTTAAGTATTTAGGGCATCGCGTAACAGCAGACGGCATATCAACAGATGAGGATAAAATACGAGCCGTAAAGGACTGGCCTCGTCCAAGAAATCTTCACGAATTGCGCAGTTTTCTAGGCCTTTGCACGTACTACCGACGATTTGTACCGAATTTTGCCAGTGTTGCCGCAAGCCTACATGAGCTAACGCAGAAGTCGCGAGCGTTCCTGTGGAGTGAATCTCAAGAACAGGCATTCCTTCAGTTAAAGGAATTGTTGTGTACAGCCCCAATTTTGGCATATCCCATCCCAGGGGCGAAGTTTGTGCTAGACAGCGATGCGAGTGGATACGGAATAGGCGGTGTGCTTTCGCAGGTGATCAACGGGACGGAAAAGGTCATAGGCTACTACAGCCGAATACTTTCCAAGCCTGAGAGAAATTACTGCGTAACGCGACGTGAACTCCTGGCAGTATTGGAGTGTGTGAAGCATTTCCACAAGTATTTGTATGGTCAGCACTTCCAACTTAGAACCGATCATTCTGCCCTCAGGTGGTTGTTGCAATTTAAACAACCTGAAGAGCAACTGGCTCGTTGGATTGAGCGGCTTCAGAGCTATGACTTTAGCATCGAGCACCGGAAGGGTTTGAAACACGGCAATGCGGACGCGCTCTCAAGACGGCCTTGCAACGTGGAATGCAAGCATTGCGCAAAAGCCGAGAGAAAGGAATGTGTCATTGACGTTCGACTAATGCATATAGAGTCCAGTGCAGATTGGTCTGTATCGCAGAGAAATACCCCATACTGTCAAAAATAATATCGGCAAAAGAAGAAGGCAGAAGGCCAGCCCGCAATGAAATATCGGCCGAAAGTCCACTGATGAAATCATATTGGGCCCTATGGAATAGTCTACAATTGTTAAATGGCTGCTTATATCGCATATGGGAAAGTGCTGACGGTAAAACAGTGACAAATCTAATTGTTGTACTATCCTCTAAAATAAACGAAGTAATGAAAGAGTTTCATGACGGTACCAGTGGTGGTCATCTTGGTGTGACAAAAACCTTAGAGAAGCTAAAACAACGTTTTTATTGGGTGGGTTGTCAGCAAGCAGTAGCCGATTGGGTAGCCAATTGTCCACAATGCATAGCAGCGAAGGGCCCAGTAAGAAGAAGTCGTGGACAACTTCAGCAGTATAACTCAGGTGTGCCATTCGAGCGGATTGCGATGGATGTAGCAGGCCCTTTCCCTGTCAGTGATGCTGGAAACCGTTACGTTCTAGTGGTTATGGATTATTTCAGCAAATGGCCAGAGGTATATGCAATACCCAATCAGGAAGCTAAAACGGTTATAAGCGTATTTGTGAACAACTGGGTGTGTCGCTATGGTGTTCCACTGGAGTTGCACTCAGATCAGGGTAGAAATTTTGAATCCGCCGTATTCAAGGAAATGTGCGACTTATACGGAATAAGAAAAACCAGAACAACGCCACTGCATCCTCAATCTGATGGCATGGTCGAAAGATTCAATCGCACCCTGGAGGAATATTTAAGAAAAGTGGTCAGTGCACACCAGAAGGACTGGGATGAACACATACCAAAATTTCTATTGGCATACAGGTCAGCTGTCCATGACTCAACCTCTCGAACACCTGCAAAAATTGTCTTCGGGACAGAACTCAAGTTGCCTGGTGATTTAGAATTCGGTATTAAGCCCTCATCAAATAATGAAAACACTTCCCAAGAGCAAGATGACCTTAACGAACTTCACGAATTCGTACGCAGACGAATAAAAATGACCAGCGATAAAATGAAAGCTAGATACGATCGAGCAGCGAATTCTGAGGGATTTAATGAAGGCCAACTTGTACTGCTGTATAACCCACAACGCAAGAAAGGACTGTCTCCCAAACTACAAACCCATTGGGATGGACCATACAAGGTGATTAAGAAATTAAACGACGTGGTGTACAGAATACAGAAAGAAAAGAGCCTGAGATCTAAAATGAAGGTCGTACATCTAGAACGACTAGCTGCATATGGGAGAAGTGAATCTATGCCTATCCGGGACGAACAGGCTTAAGCGGGGGGCAGTGTTACGAAATTGTACTTGAATTCAAATATAACAATTTTAACGGCTGATTTAAAAGTAGCATAATGCTTTCAAGTAACAGTGCTGTAAAACTGTAACATATCTGTGGGCATTGTTAAATAAAAGCTTTCAGTTGATTTGATTGTAAGTTGGCAACGCTGTATTAGAGTTCGAATAATCAGTTAAAGAACATTGTAGAAAGTACACCACAGATGGCGTATGATCTAGAATATTCGAACTTTGACAGTTAAAGAGCTTTCTAGATGGTAATGCAGTGTTATAAATAGTGGCAGAGGTTGCAGTCGTGAGGGAGTTTATCAGAGACTCTTTTCGAATAAACATAAATTCGTGTACATTATAAATTGTGTCTGTAATTCTGAGAATTTATAAACGTGTATAAAAAACATTGAGTGGCTATTTAATTCTGTTGTTGTTGTACATTTTAAAGAAATAAAGAGTTGTTACAATTTTCAAACTACTAAACGGCTTTTATTTGCAATCAAAAGTATCCGGTTTATTTAAAGGAAATAAACCAGCGTTTTGAAAAGGTTAAAACGTAACAATATGTATTTCTTATGGAAAAATGTTTTTTTTATGGAATAAAATCTGAAATTTAAAAGAATGTAAGGGTATTCATTTAAAAAAAATGGAAAATTATACTCTGATTTCTTTACACTTGTTTTAGTTTGTTAAAAATACAACTTTTTGTGAAATTTGTATACCCTACACCACCATAGTGGGGAGGATATAATGCGTTTGTGCAGATGTTTGTAACGCCCAAAAATATTAGTCTAACACCCACCTTAAAGTATACCGATCGACTTAGAATCACTTTCTGAGTCGATTAAACCTTGTGCGCAGAGTACAGGTCGCAATTTTGAAGATAATTCGATCAAATTTGGTACATATTATTTTTTCGGCTCAAGGACGAAGCCTATTGAAACAAATCCTTCCGAAATTGTACTTTATCGGTCATAAATGTTTAATTTAAAAAGTTTTATATAAACAAAATTCATGTCACCAAATTTTGTTACGATCGGCCCATAATTAGTCATAGCTCCCATATAGACCCGCTTCCGAAAATCACTTTAACGTGTATAAATCTCTTAAAAATGTTGGTATACACACAAAATTCAACATAAAAAACTTTCATATAGACATAAATCACACGACCTAATTTCATGGTGATCGGTCCATAATTGGTCATAGCTCCCATATAAGGCCGACTTCCGAAAATCACTCAAAAGTATAAATTATTGAAATTTAGAAAAATGTTTTTGCTCTTTTACTTAGTGTAGGGTATTATACTTTCTTACTTGTTTTTCTTATGTTTGTTGTGTAAAAGTGTAAAAAATTAAAGTGTAATTTTCTATTTTTTTTAAATGAATAACCTTATACAAGTATTATAAATTTAATTTTTTAAATTATTTTAAATAAATACATGAATAAAATGAATTGTAGAACAAATAAAGTACATATAAATATGTATCAATTAAAATTAAACTATTATTTTCACTGGGGATTTTTGGGGATATCACAAATTGTTTTTTTGGGGAATTTCGGGGATGAAACATTTCAATTTGGGGATAAGTCTCGAAAAAATCTGGGAACCCTGGTCATGCCCAAGCCCTATACTCTTGGTACTCTTTTGTTTTTGTAATTGCTCTTAGCTATAGGCTTTGTGTTTTGTATACTCACTAGAGCACTCAGCACTAGCAATACAAAATACACAAACAACTTTGTCTTATTATTTTTTTTGTCGTTCTTCACTGAATACACGCATGTTGAAAGCAACAACACTTTCGTATGCTTTGCTGGTAAACATTGATGACTGCGATCATCCATGTAGATTTTGTTTTTGTTTATCGTATGATATTTTAAAAATGTGTGTGTTGAAAGTGAGTTTTTTTTCTTTTTTCTTTGTATGAATTGGTTTTAGCAACAACAAATATTGAATAAAAAGTAGCTTTTCTTTAAATGTATTGGTGTTTACTCTTCCATAAGGAACTTGTGGGCACCCCTGCCGTAAAGCTTTTAAAATTATGCTTAAATTGTCTTGGAATAAACCACATCGCCAACTCTTGTCCATCACTCAATAGATGTCAGAAATGTAGCGTATCACATCACACATTTCTACACAAACACCTCCGTTGCACACAGAAGATACAACAGAAGTTTCTGCTGATCCTTTGAACTCCACTTCATGTCTTCACGTCTCTGAAGAAAAAGGTCTCATCATTTTGGCGACAGCTATGATTGAATTGTGCTCTCCCAATGGCACATCCATGATGGTAAGGGCTCTACTTGATTCATGTTCTCAATCTAATTTTATTACAGAACGAATGGCACACTGTTTACATTTACCACGTAAAAAGGTCAACATTAATATTATCGGTATAGGAGGTGCAAATTCAGTATGTGGTCATTAGCTTCAGATTTTGCTACAGCATTTGATGCCGTCATTCTATCATCAATTTCATCTTGTCATCCCCAACATTACAAACTGAACAATACCTGCTAATATAAAACTTGCAGACAGAAACTTCAACGTACGGTAGATCTACTCATTGGTGTAGGCTTATTTTGGTTCTTCTTATGGTTGGAAGGATAAAGACCAAACTAATTTTATAAAAACAAAATTGGGATGGATAGTAGTGTGTCCCAAAAAAAGTTTTTTTTCTTATTTTCATGGGTGTTCAAGCATAATTTGAAATCTTATAGGGTAGAGTATTTTTGAGATTTTTTTCAGATTTTTCGGAAGTGGTTTAGAGGTCGCTCAAGTCGAGTTTTTGCCAAAAATCGGGTTTGTCGGCCCTTTTTTGAGTTTTATTCATAACTTTGTCAAGACCCACGATTTTCATTACTTTTGAGGAAACAGTTTAAAAGAAAAATGTCCATGCTTTATTTTTGTGTGCAAACATTTTTAGTTTTTGTAATGAATTGGCTCATTTAGGTGCACTACATTTCAAATTTTCGAAATTTTTCCATAAATTTTTTAAAATTTTTTAAAATTTTTATGAAAATGAAAAAAACTAACAATGCAGTTTGAAAGATATAATAATTCTTAATAATTTAGAGACAACAATTTTTGAATTTGCTTTTACCGTTCCTGAGTTATATAAAGCAAATTAAAGCTTTTATGTACACAAAATTATTTTTATACCCTACACCACGATAGTGTAATCAAACTACAAGTCGCAATTTCAAAGATAAAATTTGGTAGAAACTTTTCTATTGCCACATTGAAGAAGCATATTGAATTTGGTTGGAATCGGTCCATTATTTCTACTAGCCCCCATACGATTGACCTATCTAAAAATAGATAAAATCTCATAAATATCTTAGTTATGAAGATATCTAAACCAAATTGAGCACAAATAAGTTTTATATAAGCTAAACACGCGGCTACAAAATTTTGTTACGATCGGTCCATAATTAGTCATAGCTCCCATATAATGTCCACTTCCAAAAATCACTTTAACTAGCATAAATCTCTTAAAAATATTCGTATTCAAATAAAATTCAATACAAATATGTTATATATATACAAAAGTCATGTCACCAAATTGTATAACGATCGGTTCATAATATAGCTCCCATACAAAGCCCACTTCCGAAAGTCATTTTAACGAGCACAAATCACTTAAAAATGTTGATACATTTTAATAGAAAACTGTTAAAAGAAAATTGTTGTCCCTAAATTATTAAGAACTAACTGACCCGGTGCGCTTCGCCACCCCAATTAGAAGAAAGAAATAGTACTATCAAGTCTCACTTTGTGAATCTAATTGTAAATGTCTAATTTCATATTTCTGGGTTCAAAAAGTACCATTAGAATATAGAAAAAGTACCAAAAAGCACCCACTTGTAGTTTCCCACTCACTTGGTTCCATATAAGCTTTATTTCATTTTTCTAGGTTCATTGGTGAAGAAATTACAAAAAGTACCAATCGAATAAAGAAAAAGTACCACAAAGTCTCCCCCTAGAATTCTCACTTACTTAGGACCATATATGCTTAATTTCATGTTTCTAAGTTCATTGTTATAGAAAAATCAAAAAAGTAGAATAAACAAAAAGTACCAAAAAGTCTCCCCCTAGAATTCTCACTCACTTAGGACCATATATATTTAATTTCATGTTTCTAAGTCCATTTTTATAGAAATTTCAAAAAAGTACCATTAGAAGAACAAGAAAGTACCCATAGTTCAGTTCACACATTTTGGTACCTAAATATTATCCCCTATTCCTAACACTAACTTCACTCAGATACATATCAGCTAACTTTAATGTCGATAACTGAAATAATTTAAAATGTTAAAAAAGTACCATAAGGAGAAAAGTACCAATTTCCCTTTTCTTCCTTGAACACCCCTCAAGTTTGAAATTTAAAAATATTCCATTTTGCCAAAATTGTTTATGCTACAGGCATGTCTCAAAATATTAAAATCTGTGTTAATGTGCCCAAGAATAAATATGTTTTAAAATAAGTACCAAACTGTTTACCCGGATTTGGCCCAATATACACCTTGGTACTTGAGTTTCAAATAACACCCTGTTAGTTAACTTTTGTATGAATCCAGGAACCAACCATAAAAAAATTGTCAAAATTGGCTTAATAATTTCAAATATAATGTATTTTCCCGATTTTATCCCCTCTTTGGTACCTTTTTTATCCCCATTGAGGTGGTACAATTTTATTCAAATAAATTTCTGTAACGTGGTTATTATAGAAAAACATATTTTATGAAAAAGTACCAAAAATAAACACAATTTTTATCCCTTAAGGGTTCGAATTTCCAAAAAGTACCAAACTTATATTTTTTATTTTTTGATAAGTAAAGAATACGATTTAAAATTTGATTCTATGTTTATTGGTTTAAAAGATACATAGGGTGCCAAAATAAGTACCAAAATACAGTTTTTACCCGTTTTCTCCCCTAAAAGTTTCGAGTTTCGAAAAAGTACGAAACACCTGTCAGCTTATTTTTTGAATGGAGTAACATTCAATTTTAAGTTTTTTTGTATCTTTTTTACCCCCTAAACATTCGAATTTCCAAAAATCCCTTCTTATCGGATCATTTTGGGGAGGTAGGAACCCACAGTTAAAATTTCATGATTCTAGCTTCAGTCGTTTGGGCTGTGGGATGATGAATCAATCAGTCAGTCAGTGAGTCAGTAACGTTACTCTTTCATATATATAGATTAATTGATCTTTCAAAATGCAATGTTAGTTTTTCATTTTCATAAAAATTTTAAAAGTTATAAAGCCTTATTTACAAAATGTATGGAAAAATTTCGAAAAATTGTAATGTAGGGCACCTTAATGAGCCAATTCATTACAAAAGCAAAAAATGTTTGCACACAAAAATAAAGCATGGGCATTTTTCTTTTAAACTGTTTCCTCAAAAGTAATGAAAATCATGGGACTTGACAAAGTTATGAAGAAAACTCAAAAAGGCCAACAAACCCGATTTTTGGCAAAAACTCGACTTGAGCGACCTCTAAACTATCTTCCAAAAAATCTGAAAAAAATCTCAAAAATACTCTACCCTATATGCTTTCAAATTATGCTTGACCCCCAACAAAAATTTTTTTTTGGGACTATCCATTGGAAAGTATCAGGGTCAGCACAAAAATTAATTTCACCACATAATCTTTCTGAACAAATGTCAGCAGTTGTTATGACCGAATACAATAATAATATTGAAAGAAAAATGTCACCGACAATAAAATATAACCAACAAGTATCGTTATCAAATGAACCGTTATTGGAAAACATTTTGCAATCATTTTGGAGAATTGAAAATTGTGAAATAAACAAAATGGAAATGTTGTCAACAGAGGAAGTTGCGTGTGGAAAACTATTTCAAGAAACACTAAACGGTGCCCAATAACAAACAAATTTATTGTGCGTCTCCCTTTTAAGGTAGTTCCTCCAGTTTTAGGTGAATCTCGACAAATAGCACACCGAAGATTTACATATTTAGAAGGAAGGTTCGCTCGTGATAAATATATTCAAAGGGAATACACTGATTTCATGGATGAGTATAGTTTATTAAATCATATGGTGCCAACAGACACAGTCAGTGCACGTTATTATATCCCACACCACTGTATCGTCAAACCAGATTGCAGTACAACGCGTCTACGGGTTCTGTTTGATGCATCAAGTGTAACAACTAACGGAAAATCACTTAACGAGATGCTTCAAGTCGGACCTACTCTACAAGATGATGTGTTTACTATATTAAATCATTTTCGCTACCACAAATTTGTTTTGGTAGCAGATATTACCAAAATGTACAGGCAAGTCTTGATTGATGACGCCAACCAGAAGTGGCAATGCATTTTATGGAGAAAAAATATTAACGATCCACTTAAAACTTACAAACTCCAAACAGTCACATGTGGCACTCTCACCGACGACCTATTCAGTTCTTCATATCCGCCACAACAAAAGAAATCTAGTACTACAAAAAGATCAATTCTCTAACACATGGCAAGTTTTTTTGATCCATTGGGTATTATAAATCCCCTTATTGTACGGTGTAAAATTTTGATGCAAGATCTTTGGAGATTAAAATTGCATTGGGACGAAAGCGTCCCACAGGATGTCTTTTATGAATGGAAACAAATTTGCGATGAATTAAATATGATTGGGCAAATTAAAATACCAAGGTATGTACATTTTAACAACCACACTAACATACATGTATTTGTAGATGCAAGCAAGAAGGCATATGGTGCTTGTGTTTATGCAGTTACTGAGGACATGAATAATAAAATATCCAATTTAATATGTGCCAAGTCAAGGGTAGCACCTACGAAAGAAGTTAGTCTACCCCGTTTGGAGCTATGCGAAGCTTTGCTAGGAAGTCAGCTGTTACAAACAATTAAAGTCCAATTTCCAGTAACACCATTAAACATTTTTTGCTGGTCGGATTCAATGATAACATTATCATGGGTTGCGGGCGAGGCATGCCGTTGGCCAACGTTCGTATCGAACAGAGTAACAAAAAGCAACAATCTAACCAGTGCACTATGGTCCCAAATCGATTTTTTTAGGCAAAAATTTAAAGACAATACTCCAAGCAATCAAGAATATATATTTAAAAAAAACAGTTGACAACACTGCTGGTCTGCTAGGCTTTCAAAGTTGAAACTTTAAACACGTATTCTTAAATAAGTGTTAAAACAGTATTACAATTGTATAACGAGTAAACCTTAAAAAATAAAGTTATAAAGTATTTAAAAAATGGCAAATGTAGCCCAAGTTATGCAGTTTTATGGAATATTTTTGAATTTTATTTTTCTTGAGTCCTTGTCGTAATTCTTGATATTGTGATTGTGTAGTTTTATAATCTCGCCATAACCTATAAGTTCCGTGGACCAAAAGTTGTGTTTGGGCACGAACTTGCATGGAAGTTTAAATGTGGAAGTTTTCGCCAAAGTGTGTATTTTGAGTGTATATTCACATCTCGCCAGCATTTTTCAGCAAACACCCACAATTGTCATTTTATTTTAGCACAATTTTTGATTACCCGTACCGAAATGCTTTCAGATTGGACAACTAACGGGCACAAATATGATGTACTAATAGAGTGGGTTCTTTAAAAAAATCAATAAAAATCTGAATATTAACAAAAATAATCAAATAAAACAAATATATATAATTTTCTGTTACATATAAAAAAAGAGTTCAGTTTGGATACCTTCCCATTTAGTGGGCGTAGAGTGTGGGCGTGGTCCAATTGACTATTTTTTGTTTAAATTTATTTATATGCCATGGACATTAAATGTGCTGAAATTAAAAGCTCTGACATGATTATTTTAATTTATGCCATAAAAACTATTTGAAACCATAGTGCAGTGGTTGCATATGGCGACACATTCCATCAGAGTTAATGCTCTTTGTAAATGTTTTTGGTTAAACGGCCCAGATTTTTTACTACTTAATGAGAATGAGTGGCCACATCAACAGCACTTATTATCTTCTCCAGAGTATAATGAAATCACAACCAACTTAATGGCCGTACCAACTGAAGACACAAAAACCAAGCACAAGTATGTAAATAATTACGAAAAATTGCTACTAATTTTTGCATATGTAAACCGGTTTTTAAATGTGTGTCAAAACCAAAAGTTGACTTGTGGACCTATTGACGTCGATGAATTGAATACATCTAAATTTACGATAAATTTTGGATAATCAATGGAAGTTACGCAATCAAAAAGGTTGTGCATAATTGTATTTTGTGTTTTCGCTGTCGCCCAGTTACAGAAGCTCAAGTAATGGGTTCAACATTTCTGGAATTGATTATTGTGGCCCATTTTTTGTCACATCACAAATTGGTGGACGCCCCCCTAAAAAGGTTTATTTAGCAATATTTATTTGTTTCTCAGTAAAAGCTGTACATTTGGAGTTGGTTCCCGATCTGACCTCCTCAGCATTTATTAACGCCCGGAAAAGGTTCATATCTAGAAGAGGGCATTGTTCAGTCACATACTCCGATAATGCCACGAATTTCATTGGAGCAAATCGGGAACTTAGATTTGCTTTAATGTTTTTTGTCTGAAAATCACAATGAAATTGTCCAAAAGGCATGTCGGTAAGAAGGAATAAGGTGGAAATTTATACCTCCTCACTCTCCACATTTTGGTGGGTTATGGGAGAGCGCTGTTAAACAAGCCAAACATTTCATTCGACGTACAGTTGGAAATCTTGTGTTGACACATGACGAACTTCACACAGTATGCTGCCAAGCAGAAGCTATTATTAATAGTCGCCCATTAACACCACTCTCTTCAGATGCTAATGATCTTCGACCACGTACACCAGCACATTTCTTGGTTGGCCTTCTGTTAACTACCCTTTCAGAACCATCAATATAAACCGACAATCCAATGTCGGTTAGTACAATGGATTCAACAACAATTTTGGGATAGAAGGCGAAATGAATATTTAAAAATCTAACAGGTGAAAACAAAGTGGACTGCTACAAAATCAAATTTGAAGGTTAACGATTTAGTTATGCTTAAAGAGGACTACATTCCCCCACTTAAGTGGCCACTAGCTCGAGTCATTGAGTGTAACCCGGGTGATGACGGAATTGTTCGTGTTGTGATTGTAAAAACTACAGACGGAACATTCAAGCAGTGATGTTAACTTTTTAATTTCGATTACCGTACAGCCCTAAAAAATTACCGTTTTTTAGGTAAAATTACCGTATCCAAAGTTTTGTACAAAAATAATAATATTTTCTTATGAAACAGGTTTATTTTTATAATTCAATTGGGGGATTCAAACGGTGTCCTATTAGGTCGTATTGTCATAATGTCATAAAATATTTTTTTAGTTTAAACACATTTTTGTTGGTTTTCTAACAAACTAATAAGACTTTTTGAACTATGTTTATTGGTTTATCATAAAATAACACTTTTTTTGTTTGCAGCTCAAGAATAATTTGTTTAAACTAAAAAAATATTTTACGACATTATGACAATACGACCTAATAGCATACCGTTCGAATCCCCCAAATATATCGAGGGCCTATATTCAAAACTCTCTATCTTAAAAAACACAACTTTTCAGGAAAACCAAAAAACTGTTTTTTCGCTTATTACTTGCTTATTAAAATTGTGTATGCTACAATTATTATTTTACTGAATCTCACATATAATTGGTTTTTAAAATTTTGCATTATTGGAGACTTTATGATAGATAGAGGGTTTTTCTTCTCAAAATATTCAATGTGTATGTATACTAAGGTGGACCTTATTTTTTTATTTTCGATTTTCCAAAAACGAAGGGCAGTTTTGTGTGAGGTTAGGATAAAAAAAAATCTGAAAAAAATTTGAGCTCGATCGGTTAAAAATTGGCGTGCCGCACGAGTGTCAAAGTTCGTGAGAACGAAATTATGGGTAAATGAATAGAAAAAGGTGCATAACTACTCAGGAGTCACCCGTAGGTAGGTAAAATGTATGAGCAACCCCCATTATTTTCGTACCCCCAATATTTTTCTAGAACAAACATACCCCCTATCTCCAACCGTTCAGGGGGTCCCCATACAAAACAACTGAATTTTCACGAAAATTTTCCAATATAGAAAAAAAATATATACAATTACTATTACAATAAAATAAATTGATTGATGTTATTTTATTGATGTTATTTATGAATAATTATGTTGTGCTATATTAAATTTCTTTTTTCAAAACTCGGATATTTTTTGCGATAATCACCGACAACTTGAATCAAATATTGCTTTTCCTCTTCGTTCCTGCACAATATTTTATTGTAGTCCTCCATCATTTTCACGCCTCTTTCAGCGGTGTCGTTTACTACGTGAATTTTTTGTGCTTGCTGATAATCTTCGCGCTGTGGCC
Organism: Calliphora vicina; assembly: GCF_958450345.1. Classification (NCBI taxonomy): domain Eukaryota; kingdom Metazoa; phylum Arthropoda; class Insecta; order Diptera; family Calliphoridae; genus Calliphora; species Calliphora vicina. The sequence continues at coordinate 89,582,741 of NC_088782.1, forward strand.
ACGTTTCCGGCGGATATCGTATAAATTCATGCGGCAAGTTGAAGCGTAGAAAAAAGTTTATAGTTTTCACAGTTACGAAAGCGCTCAAGTCATTCGACAAAAATTGCTCAGTTACTTCTGCAAAATTAACCGCAATTTTGTTCATGCTTCGGATAGGTCCTTCATCATCTTCATCCCAATCATCATCTTCTTCTCCAGTTTCTTCATCTTTTTCAAGTTGAACTTCCTTGTCTTTTTCTTCAAGGATTTCTTTTCCATCATATATGCACATAATTGCCAACATTTTTCGTTTTATGTCACACGAAACATCTGAATCAAAGTAGGCGAGAGCTATAGCCTCCTCCGCCAGATACCACAAATGTCTGATAAACTTTGTTACCATTACTTTTGACAAATTCTTATCCAAGTCTGCATATGAGTGAAGTGCTTTCAAAAAGTTGAAGTCCAGACTTTCACGTACAGACGAACAATAAACACACAGACATCTCGAATTCCATCCAATTTTGACTTTGCCAGTTTAAATTGGTCTCTGAACATAAATATTTTCAGTGAATAAATTGCTTTAGACATCCATCGTGCGTGGTGAATAGGTATGAGTTCTTTAAACTTATATTCGCCAAAATCGCCTCCAAGGAATAAAACAACCAGTTCCAATAGTTCCTTATAGTCGTTACGACGTTGTCTTTTCTGTAGTTGGACCATGCAAAAAGTAATGATGTCATCTGGAGCAGTAATTAATTTCGAAGCCACGATCTCATCGCTCACTCCAGTTTCGAATGCATTCTGATTGATTTTTTCCGAATTCTGCTGGAAACGGCGAAACAGAGAAACATCTGGAGCAAAAGTTTTTCCAATTTTTTCTTCGAACACTGCTCTTAGCACCAATTCATATATGTGATGTCTACATGGAAGATGCATCAAATCTCTCTCTAATAACTGTTCAAGTAAAACTGCAGCTCCTGCAAATTCACCGGTGTTTGATGATGTCGTGTCAAAAGACATGGCTTGAACTCGTTTCGAAAGGTTCCATTCTACCAGTAGTTGATAAACGGCCGCTGCAATATTTTTGCCTTTTCCACAATCTAGTTTTGTAACGCCTAATATTTGTTCGATTTCGCCATTAGTTACAATAACCGGAAGGCGATCAATCTTATTCATTCCTGTAATGTCTTCCAGTATTTTGCCATCCCAGTGCACTACAAAAAATGCTGTTGCCTTCAACTGTAATGGAATAAAATATTTATATTAGTATTGAAATTAAATTGGTAACCTTACATGTAAGTTCTCCTTTACAAAATCAGCGATTTTTTGTCGATTTGCAGTACGGTATCTTCGAATTGACGAGCGATTTAATACCAAATTTGATACGTTGTGACCAAGTCCTTCAGCTACTGCAGCCATTAAATGCATTGCATTTCGGTCAGATATCATGCATTTATCCAAAGCAGAAACGAACCGTTCATTGATAAATAACTGTGTTCCTCTTTTAACAACTTCCGAAGCCGACGGTAGAGCGTCCACTTCCAATTCCATTCCACCAGCGCCAACATTGTCTGACGATTCGGTAGATGATGTGAATTGCTAAGGTATTAATTTTAGTAGTTGCTCGTAATCGCCGTTCATCTGTCTCTTCTTGTTCCAATTTTCGTTTTTCAATGCCTACAAGAGCCATGTCAATGCCAATCATGCTGCCTGGGCGGCCTTTTTTCCTCTGTGCAAGCAAAAACTTTTTATCCTCCTCTATTTTAATCGTGGTGAGTGCATTAACATGAGCAATATCGAAGAGATCGTCTAATTCTTCGACAAACTTATCCTCTTTTACTTTATGCGACGTTCCTCCTCTTGTTGAGCTCTTGTTCAATTTCCTCCACTTCTGGTACAGCTTCTCAATTTGCTTTATGACCGAAGACTTGTCTCGGGTCGGAATTCGTGCTTTATTCCAGAAAAGGAGCACTTCGTTTGCAGCCATTGTTGTACTTTTTCGCACTTCCAATTTTAGTGTACGAGTGTGAAAAAAAATACACCAAGAACTTCTTTTTTAGACGGCAATTTTGATCCCAACAGCTGCGGAATAACATATTCAATCAAATAAATGTTATGCTGTTGCGATCTCAAATTAATTTTTGTCGTTGATGATGTCATTGTAATTCAAATGCGAACCTGTTCTATTGAAAAATTTAGGTTTTAGTTTTAATTGTTTTATTTCTTTGTACTCACTTTTTCCAGAACTACTGTTAGTTTTAATTTAAATGAAGAATTATTCACTTTCACAGCTCATAAATTTACCTTTAAATTACAGTTATTTTTTAATTTTTTGTCACAGTTTGTATGTTTTATTTATAAAAGTCATAGAACAACTAAAAGGTCAATACTTTTATGTACATAAAATAAGGTGTATATTTTAAAAAATGTTATGCAAATGTTTCTCAATGAATTTAGGTAAGTTTTTAAAATTCATTGAATATATTTTTCTTCGTAAAAAACCAATAAAAATATAACTGAAATTTAGATTTATATATCAGGTCGAAATAAAAAAAACGAAAGTACATCAATGTTGTTTGGAAAATTTGACAATATTTAGTAATATTACCTGTTATATTATTACTTAAAAATGAATACGTGGAATATAAGCCATAAAACAAAAATAATTTTCATGGAATTAAAAATGTAATGTTTTTAAAAATTTTAAATATTACCTGTCTTAGGTACAACCGCTCATTATTAAAGGGGCATTTTATGATTACATTGCTAAATAAAATAAAACTCAATGAACAAGCCAGGCCAATTGGATTCACTTTTTTGCGTTCTTTGACAATAGAAATGGGTGTTTAATTAATGTTAGTAAAATGTGAAGAGTAATTCACGAAATGAAGTTTAGAACATATTTATACTTTGTGTAATTCCATTAATTTTTAATTTGGAAAATTTTCGTGAAAATTCAGATGTTTTGTATGGGGACCCCCTGAACGGTTGGAGATAGGGGGTATGTTTGTTCTAGAAAAATATTGGGGGTTGCTCATACATTTTACCTACCTACGGGTGACTCCTGAGTAGTTATGCACCTTTTTCTATCCATTTACCCATAATTTCGTTCTCACGAACTTTAACCCTCGTGCGGCACGCCAATTTTTAACCGATCGAGCTGAAATTTTTTTCAGATTTTTTTTTATCCTAACCTCACACAAAACTGCCCTTCGTTTTTGAAACAGATGAGTTTTAAATTTTTTCATTGGGGGTCCACCTTAATGTATACAAATGATAAGATAGAGGATTTTGCATTTTAATAGAATTAAATTATTTTGATTTCATTTATGCCGTCTGTCAGTTTTTAACATGATTTATTTAAGATAACGGCTAATAATACAACATAAGATAAAAAACACTTTAAATGTAGACACTTTTTTAAGCAAACTCCAACTTTAACCATTTATTTTTATGCCATGGAAATTATATTTTCGAAAAACAAAAAGGTAAAATATTTTCATGGTAATTCATTTTTTTAAATGATTGAAAAATGTAAAATTCATGTTCAGCATTCAAAAATTAGTAAGAAAACATGAATTAGTAAGAAAACATGAATAGAAATTATTCCAAATAAAAATTTGAAAATTAATTATTTGAAAAGATAGAGACTTTTGCATTCGGATAAAATTAATTGTATAACATAGAGAAATAACAAAAATGCAAATAAAACAGCAAAAAACAATTCACAAGGTCTCTTATCAGTCATATTGTCATAATATCCTAATACATCACGAATCGGCGGCTCGGCTTAACCGACTCTTATGCATTCGGCGCAGGTCTCTGCTGGATGGTTACGATAACACAATAAACATAGCATATAGAGTAGTATTATTTTAGGACATTTTTTGCTTGAAAACCTATAAAAACCATTGTGAAATATTAGGACAATATGACATGATAAGAGACCTTGTGAATTGACCAAATATGTTTGTAAGAAATTCACAGCATAGATGAGGGCTGTTTTATTAAACATTTTACCATCAAAAAGTAATTTTCGTGAATATCAAAGATAGATAGACCAAGTTTGTATAACAGCAGAATGCCATTTTTATCAAGATCTTTTATTTGCCTTATAGGCATAAATTCCTTATCAATTTCATTAAATTTATTCATTTGAACAGCTTCTGGGAAATGCAAAACTAATGGAATTACAGAAATATTGGTATCGAACAATTGGGGATTTATTAAGTCAATGTTTTTAAAGATTGCATTTGATTCAAAAAAAATTTTGCAATCGGTTTTTAATACTAATTTGTATGTTGAAATATCCATTCCTGGAAAACTTGTGATTACTTTACCGCCTAGATATATTTTGTTTAGCGGTAGTTGGTTATCATCATCCTCAAAATTTTATGATTATTTTAATGAGAAATATGTATATCATATGTAGACCCATTATGGCAATATTACTTTTGGGATATAATTCTTAAAAATTTAAACTTTTTAAAATTACCGTACAAATGTAGAAATTACCTGCCTACCGTACGGAGGTCTAAATTACCGTACAATACGGTAATTACCGTACGGTTAACATCACTGCATTCAAGAGAGCCATCACAAAAATTTGTAAGCTTCCCCTCAGTTATTAAAAATCTTTGAAAGCTTTACTGTCAAGGCGGGGAGGATGTTGAAGCGTTTGCAATTATTGTTCTACTGGGTCTTTAATGCGTGAACAAAAATCGAAGCATAAAAGATAACAAAAAAAATGTTGTTTTCTTATTTTACCGTTTATTGCTACACTCATTTAAAATCTATATAAATAAAATGTAATTTTTTGTCACACACATTTTGTGAGGTATATAGTTTCTTTTACGCATTGTTTGTTATATTGTTGCTAGGGAGAACTTACTTCGCTTGTGACAGTCAACCAGTGCACTTATTATAAGTACAATAAAAGTAATTTGAATTTCTAAAAGAAACCAAAGTGTTTTTTTCTACATCGGTAGATTAAGAAGTTTAAAATTTAGCTTTATGCCAAGAAAAAGCTCCTGGCTCATCCACATATACAGTAGCGAGCATAAAAAATGCTACGCCATGCAATCTGATGTTCAACAGCACTGATTTTTCTCAAAAAGGTATATAATTGTCCACGTCTGCTGTTTATACCCTACACCACCATAGTGGGGAGGGTATTATGCGTTTGTGCAGATGTTTGTAACGCCCAAAAATATTAGTCTAACACCCACCTTAAAGTATACCGATCGACTTAGAATCACTTTCTGAGTCGATTAAACGATGTCCGTCCGTCCGTCCGTCCGTCTGGTTGGCTGGCTGGCTGTCCATGTAAACCTTGTGCGCAGAGTACAGGTCGCAATTTTGAAGATATTTCGATTAAATTTGGTACATATTACTTTTTCGGCCCAAGGACCAAGCCTATTGAAACTGGCTGAAATCGGTCCATAATTTCACCTAGCCCCCATACAAATGTCCCCTCGAAATTGGACTTTATCGGTCATAAATGTTTAATTTATCTATGTATCTACACAAATTTCGCTCCAAATAAGTTTTATAAATACAAAATTCATGTCACCAAATTCTGTTACGATCGGTCCATAATTAGTCATAGCTCCCATATAGACCGCTTCCGAAAATCACTTTAACGTGCATAAATCGCTTAAAAATGTTGGTATACTCACAAAATTCAACATAGTAAACTTTCATAGAGACATAAATCACACGACCTAATTTCATTGTGATCGGTCCATAATTTGTCATAGCCCCCATATAAGGCCCACTTCCGAAAATCACTCAAAAATATAAATTATTGAAATTTTAAAAGAAAAATGTTTTTGCTCATTTACGCGGTGTAGGGTATTATATGGTCGGGCTTGACCGACCATACTTTCTTACTTGTTTTATATTTTTATTAATCATAGGCAATTATTGTATGACATTTTGTCCAATATTTTTTTACGTAAGGATAATTATAAAATTTTTAGTAAAAACAGTGGTAAAATTGTGCGAGCAAAAAAAATGCAACTCTAAGAAAATTGACTTGATTTTTAAAATTTTGAAAAAAATTATTATAAAAAATTGCTAAAAACTATAATACTGTTACAATACAGTAATTTACTGTTAATACTGCTAAATTCTGGGATATGAAATCTACAAAGGATAACAGAATTAACGAATGATGCATTTTCTCATTTTCAATATGGTGAATTTTTCGAAAACCAAGAAAATTTTAAGAATTTTTATTTATTTCTTTACCAATTTAAAATCTTGAAGAAAATTTTAAGAATTTTTATTTATTTCTTTACCAATTTAAAATCTTGAGGATATTCTCTATGAAAAGGAAATCAAATATTTGTGGTGGTATGCCTAAAACTGAGTGTATAAGAGCGCAAGATCAAAAGGATATGACTAGTTAATGTTAGAAGGGGGCTGATATTAAATGCGAAAATAATATTTTCAAAATCATATGACATCATGTGGTCTTTAAAAATTACAAATAATGAAATCATATTCAAATATCCATTTATTTTGGTAACGCATTACAAAACAGCGGAAGATAACTGTACACAGAAAGAAAAAAGCACTTCTAAATTTAAGTTTATTTTACTCAAATTTAGCCAGAATTGTACTTAAAAATTTAAGTACGATTCATACTCATTTGTACATAGAATTAGTATAAACGGGATTGATTACAAAAATCAAGCGGAAATTTTCTTAAAACAAGAACGAAATTTTTGAATTAAGTAAGAAAATCTTGTTTTAAGTACAAGTGAGAAGTTAAATCCAGTAGTTAATTCTTAAACTTCAAATTAAGAGTAAAATAACTTGAAATAAGAAAAAAATTCTTATATTGATCCATAATAGAAAAAGAGCGGTATAAAATTTACTCTCTGAGCTGTTCTCAAAGTAATTTTCTACTCGCGCTGTCGGTTAGTTACATGAATAAACAAGCAATTTCATCAGTCTGTGTTGTGCGTTCCGTGTTGTTCTGTATTGTTTTCGGTATTTTGTGTTTTTTTGTGTTGTGTGAAAAAAATATGAGTGAGGCAGAAGTGGTTCCGGACAAAGAAGACACCCTCCTGCTCCAGCTTCTCCAGGAGTTTCATCAGCCCAGTGTTTATGGGTATTTAAAAGGTAAGTCTATAATTTATTTATTATTGTGATTTATTTTTAAATAATACTGTTATTCTATTTATAAAACAATACATCAAGTCAATCGAAAACTTTGGACAAGTTTATTTTTACATGTTTTCTTTTGACTTACTATATTATGTTTTATAAATAGACTGTTGAATTTGCAACAAATTCTTTAAAAACAAAATAACGGTACAACGTGGTATGTACATACGTACAAATTTTTTCAATAAGAAATATGTTTTCATTTGTACTAACACACACATACATACATATGTAGTTGCGCATATCGTTTAGATTCTAATGGCAACGGTGCATTTTTTATTCCTTAAGTTAGAAATTACGTCATTGTGAAATTTTAACAGTGCATGTTGTGTTGAGTGCGTCCTTCTAAACCAGGGAAAGGCAAAACATGGGCGCCGCGTTTTTCATTTACTCTCCTCTTACGTACGTGTGCACACGCATTATAGAGAAATAAACAACTTTTAATCAGTCTAGCTCAATGATGTTCATTTCATTGTGCTTTCGCGCTGAGTAACAACACACATATTCGTATTCTCTTTAAAGAGCATAACAAATGTCTCATTTTTTTAAGAAATTCATTAAGCATTGTTGTTGGTTGGTTTTTGGACGAAGCATAGCAAACACACGCGTTTCAGTTACAATTGAACACAAAACAACAAAGTCAGAAATAAATAAAAGAATTGAGAGAATTTCGGACGTATAATGTATATTCTTTTATTTCCTTAAAATTTAAATTACATTCATTTAATAAATTGGTTACATCTGGCAAAAATTCTAAATCTAAACATTCTTTATTTTGTTCTTATTTTTTGACATTATGTTTGACATTATGTTTGCTGGGTAGCTCTCTCACCAATACATCTTCATTTTTGAACATCACTATGTATGTCAAGAATAAAAAATAAGTTTTGATTTTATTAGACATACTTTCTGCCAGTTCTGCTGCTCTTATACCATTTACGTCATAAAAACGTGATATAAAATACAATTTTAAACTGTCCCATTGTTCTATAATTCTTGCAATAACACCTTCTAAAGATAACCATCTTGTTTGGCAAACACCTAATATTTTATGAGATTTTACAGAACAGTATTCCTGAAATTCTTTAAGCTCGTTAATTCTTTTGGGACTATGAGAGAAAAAAGTATATATATTACCACAAAGAAGCTCAATATTTTTTGGCAACAAGTTACATGCATAACTGGAGCAGAGTTGGAGTGAGTGACATGTGCACTTAATGTAAAACAAGTCAGTTTCATTAGTAAGTAACGTCACCAGCCATAACGTTAGCACCGTCTGTTACCAATCCGATCAAGTTTTTTAAAGGAACGTTATGTGTAGGGTTTTTATCCCGGTACAAATTTCCCGGGAATTTTGCCAATTTTTCACTACCCGATTCCCGGGATTTTTAGTCGGGAATCCCGGGAATTAAAAACTGACGAAAATACATTGAAAACAACTAAGAACTCCATTTTTTTCGCCAACAAACAGTGAAAAGTTTTTTTTACAGTTTTTTGCTTATATCTCGGCAATAATAGATCGCTTACTATTATTATTTATTTGTGGTTTTTCGTATGAAAATTTAAAAAGTGAATTCATTATTTATAGAATTTATTTCTTATTGAATCATTCTAATTTCTTTAAATTTCTTCTTCAAATCCATAACAAAATAGCTTCTCAAATTTATTAATTGATTAAATTTTTCTTCAATTCAAATCTAGTACAAAAAGGTTTGATTTAACAAAAATTTAATCATTCAAAGTTTGAATAAATTCTGTTATTAATTAACTTTAAATTTAATTCAGTTTAAACAAAGGCTTTGGAATGAATTTAAAAAATTAAATATTAGGAATGGATTTATGGAATAAAAGGCTGACATTTTTCAATTACGGATTAAGATTTTAGTGAATTAAGCTCAAATTTTATTAATTAATTCGAAGCTCTGATATTTGATAATTATAACGCTAAGTTTTTATATGAAATTTGGCTATAATATTCCTAATTTACAGTACCATTATATATTTCGGGTACCCGGGAATGTAGAAAAAAGGTCGGGAAATTAAAAACCCTAGTTATGTGCCGAAAAGAAATCTGTTATAAGTTGGAAAATTGAAACTGCATCTGCCTTAGTGATCTCTAATAATGCGATAAATCTATCTTGTAAATAAATACTTTTGGATCCAACCTACCAAAAATCAATTTAAACTACCTTCCTACCAAACGAAAAAAATCCTACCAAATTTGGTAGGAAAAGCCCAAAAAGGCAACGCTGGTTGTGTATCGCTTTTTTATCGCACAATTTAAGAATCAGCGTTGCCAGTGAAAAAAAATGTCCCAACTTTTGAAGATGTATGATGAACAATATGAGATTTTACATTTTTACATTTGTAAAAAACCAGTTTGTACGAATTACTCACAAAACGTTTAAAGTGACTACACTCTAGATTACTTAGAGACACTTAAGTGACAATTGTCTTCACGCTAGATTACTTGGGATGCATAAAGTAACCAATTGTCTTCTCTCTGCACTACAAAGTGCACACACGTGTCAAATGACCAAAATATATAAAATGGTGTCAGCCAAGTGATAAGACATTTGTGACAATTACTGTCTTTAAGGGATACATTGACTACTTGCTTAACTGCTGGGGAACATCACTGATTTACACACACCAATAACTACGTATGTTATCAAAACAAACATCTCTGACCATTACACTCTCTTATGTTGTCTCAGTGAAAACGATGCTGTACAAATAAAAAACAATAACAAAGCAACCCAATATACAAAAATTTGTAATGGTAAAGTAACAAACCAATTACGTACAACCAATTGGCATGAATTAGAAAATATTACAAATCCAGATGAAATGTATAATTCAATTTATGAAAAATTTAAAATCATTTATAATAATTCATAGAAAAATTTGCAAAAGAAGAAAAATAGAGTACCAAATCCATGGATGAACGATACTTTCATAAAAAATTGTGAAATCAGGGATAAACTTTACAAAAAATGGTTATCAAATAAAAGTAATAAATCAAATGAATACCAATACAAGAAATTTAGAAATATTTTAAACAAACAGCTAAATTATGTTAAAAATTCTTATTATAAAAACAAATTATTCGAAAATAGAAACAATATTCGCGTAACGTGGCAAATAATAAACGATATATTAGGCAAAAAATCAAATAATATAGACGATACAATATTAAAAAACTTTCAAAATATGAATTTACCAGATTTATGCAATAACTTTGCAACAAATTTTAAACAAAACGTGAAAAATATACTACACAACTGTGAAATTAGAACAATAAATCATTATCCGCGAGTATTTCAAAACTCTCTCTACCTCAGCAACACAAACGAAGAAGAAATTTTCGGTATTTTAAGTAACCTTAACGTTAAGAAAAGCGCGGGATTTGATGATATCAGACCGATAGATTTAAAAAATTCTGCCAGTATAATGACGCCGATTATTACAAAATTAATAAACATTATAATAAACACTTCTATTATACCAGAAATGCTCAAAGTCTCGTATATTCGTCCAATTTATAAAAACGGTAACAAAACTGAATTCAATAATTATCGGCCAATATCGATTTTACCTGTTATCGAAAAAGTTATGGAAGAAATCGTATGTAAAAGATTAAACAACTACATAAACAAATATCAAATAATAAATACAAACCAATTCGGATTCCAACAAGGGAAGAACATTAACAAGCTACTGGGGAGCTTTGCGAACTACATCAACGAACAACTGACCAAAAATCACCATTGTCTAACTATGTTTATCGACTTCAGCAAAGCATTTGATACCCTATCGCACGTAAAACTTCTACAAATGCTCGAAAGAATAGGAATTCGGGGAAATTCGCTGGAACTATTTAAAAACTACCTCAATCTAAGAAAATATTATGTCAAAGTTAGCAATACATTGAGCGAAGAAACTGCAACTGACTATGGTGTACCACAAGTCTCAAAATTAGGTCCCATTTTGTATTTGATATATTCTAACGAACTTATTAATGCGTTAAAAATATCTAAAACCTTTGCATATGCTGATGATACAGCTATTGTAGTTGCTCCCAAAGATGTAAATATAGCTACAAAAATATTACAACGTGAGTTCGACATCGCAATTAAATGGTGCCATGATCACGGTCTGATAATTAATGCATCCAAGACGAAAATTATGCACATTAAACCACGACACTTTTTATATACGGATATAAAAATAATATTTCACTCCGCCGATTGTCTCCATAATAATGAAGTTAAGAATATTAATTATGTATCAGATCAATGCTCTACCACAATAGAAATTGTAAGCACATACAAATATCTAGGAGTATATGTCGATCAAAATTTCAAATGGAAAGTTCATATAGAAGAAGTCCGTAAGAAATTAAGAAAAGCTGCATATATGTTACACCACTACCATTGCTCTACTAACATGGTGCTGAGACAAGCCTATTTTTCATTAGTTGAGTCTCACATTCGTCATGGGATAACTGCTTGGGGAAATTCGCTAGAATGTAAAAAACTACAAAAAAGTCAAAACCAGCTGTTAAAAATTCTCATCAAAAATCGAAACACAAATTTCACAACCAGACCAAATATCAACAACCATAACTCTACATTTAACATAGGCGATATAGACACAGAAAATAATTCAACTACTCCAGATACTACAAACAACAATTTCAATACTACACTCAACATCACCAACTACAACAATACGACTAACTTAACCCCAGCTACTAATACTACTACAAACAACAACAACATAATCATACGACCCCACAATATAGCCAAAGATCTGCAAATCCTCGACGTCAGAAACGTATTTCAGACAACTATGGCTATTGAATACTTCAAGGATCCAAGATTTTTACTACAAATAAGTCACAGATACCAAACCCGTATGAATTCTGAAGGAAGATACACTGTACCAAAACACAATAATAACTACGGAAAAAGCACTTTATCAGTCGCCCTACCAACAATCTTCAATCAAATTCCAATTGAAATCCTAAATGGTACAACTAGTCATAACAAAAGGAAAAAATTAATTAAAAACTTTTTTATTAATCAGCAATGAATGCTCTTTACTATTATATTTAACATTATTTAAATGTTCATAGTGTACAATCACCTGCAGACAAGCCTTAATGGATTCGCAAGGTGTATAATGTATAATGAATTAAATGAAATAAATAAATAAAAAAATAAATAAAAAAAAAATAATAGAGATATTATAGATAACTTTGAACAAATTGAAGTTGCTCTAGAAAGTTCTACAAATTCAGCTGAACGCGACAGGTACCTGGCTACTGCTAAAACCATTCGCACTAATATAGCGAACTTGCTATGAAAAATTTCTAGTTTGATATAAATTTTTTGTACTTTATTCATAAATATCTTGAAAAACTAAATAAAAAATCACAGCTTAATACATTTCTTAAAAAAAAAAAAATAAAAAACTTATTCACAGTTCAATGCACATTGTAGAGATCTTAAAAAAAATAATAAAATTCAGTTCAATTCTTAATACTATAACCAAGAGATCTAAAATTAAAAAGAGTATTAGTTAAATTTAAAAATTACCAAAAAAATATTTTGTAACTTTACCTCTTGATTTAATTATTTTTAGTTTCATTTCTTCAATTTCTATTAATTGTTTATTTTTCTCAATTTTGGTTTCAACTTCTTTAAAGCGGAGTTGTTCCATCACTGCATGATGCTGCTTCAGGATTTTTATTTTTTTTGTTCTTAAGTCGTTGCTCTTATCCAAAGCACGGTATACTCTTTTTATAGCGATCTCCATTTCTTTATTATGATTCTTAATGGAATCACCTATATTATCAATTTTGGAGCACAAGTTCTCTTGCGCCGTTAACTCTTTAGCAATGAGTTCAGCTGTGGTTAATTTTTCTTGGGGCTCCGTCCTTTTTCGTTTGTAAGAGTATGCATTTTTCTCACTGGACTCTTTATTAATGGTGGGGTCTTGTGGTGGCGGTGTTATTTGTTTCGAACAACAGGGTACCTCAGTGCAAACTTCAACTGGTGTCTGTGGTTCATTTACCTTTTCATGACCATCAAAAGGGACTGGCAAAACATACTTTGACGAGTCATCCAAACCCTCTACCGATTCGTTCATGCCAATAAGGTCATATATGCATTGTTCGTTAGCTGATAAACATTTGGTTTGGTTTGGCCCTCCACCCGTCTCCCGTTGGTTTTTAAATTCGCGGCAGCTTTTGATCGGACATATCTTTTTTGATCTATCCACACCTGTTGGGCACGTTACTCATGTAAAAAAAATTTACCATATTATACACAAAATATGATTACCTCTTTCCACTCCGAGATATTTTTAATTGGAGAGGACCAGCAGCATTCAACTCTTCTGTAAGTGAATTCCAAAATTCAGCAACCAAGTCTTTTGATATTTTAACAAAACCACAGGCAATAGATCTGTTATTTTGCATATTATTGAGTATTATGTCGTTTTGCACTTTGTTAACACTTCTGGTCCTAAAACAAATGAGTACAAACTTTAATATTCTAATTAAAATAAATAAATACTTACATGATGAATGCAGCTCCCCAGCAAAAATGATGTGAACAAACCAAAGGGAAAAATTTAAATATTTCGAGGGAAACAAATATTCACGATAAGGGGAATTTTGTGATTTTTGTGAACTTTTTTCAGGGATATTATTCCACATTGAATTGCCAAAAAAAGGGAACAAAATTTAAGGGAAAAGTTATTCACGATTGCAATTTTGGGAAAAGGGAAAACATTTCGAGGGAAAAAATTCTTACGATAGGGCTGAATATAATTTTTTGGCTAAGATTTTTATTTTTGACTTATTTTATTGCTACCTCAACTGCTACTTAGCTGCTACTTCAACTGCTACTTAACTGCTACTTCTTCTACTACCTCAACTGCTACTTCTATTACTACTAAATTTTAAAAGTAGCAGAATTAATAAATTTAAGGTAGCAATAGAAAATAAATTACTCTGCTACTTTTAAATTTTTCTTTTATTAGTACTACTACAACTACTGCTACCAAAATGTGAAGGTAGCAGTAGTAGTAGTAATTATTGACTCCGAGTTTTTATTAATTTTTTAACTAGACTACTTGTGTTTTTTCGTTGCTACTGCTACTTGTAGTCTAGTTTTTTAAACACTGGTCAAATCTCATCATGTGTAAATGACTTCCCCAACACATATACACTTTTAACGACACATTTCTTGCTGAAGAAAGTGATAATTAGCACTTTATAAATGTAAATAACATAAGAAAATTCATTGACAATATTAACAGTAAAAAAGCTTTTGGTTTTGATGGTATTTCCAACTTCCTTATAAAAAAATTCCCAGATGCAACATTAAAATTATTAACTACTATTTTTAACAATTGCATTAATAATGGCTATTTCCCAGAAGCGTGGAAAAAGGCAAAAATTCTGCTAATTAAAAAAAACATGACAGTAAAAAGCCTGAAGATTTTCGCCCCATATCTCTTTTATCAAATATTGGTAAATTATTCGAGCACGTAGTAAAAGAGAAACTAGAAAATGAGCTAAATTTGGGTTTAGAACCAGCGTTGCCACTCATAAAATATTATTCCTACCAAATTTCTAATTAAAAACTACCAAAACTTACAAAATTTATAATATTTGAGAAATGCTATATGGATTCGTTTCAAAATTAATAGTTAACTTAAAATTATATTATTGCTGCTATAAAATTACCCACACAGAGAAACCAAATTCGTGATGGCAACCGAATTTGTTGCCAATCGAATGATTCTACCTTAGTAACCGAATTTACCAGTTGTGGGTAAAAAATTTTAGAAGGAGTAACTAAAACTTGGTTATTTCAACCGAATTTCTTCTTTATTAACTGACTTTCTGTTGAAAGAACCGAATAATTCTATGTGTGCAACCGAATTATTTGATTGGCAACAAATTCGGTTGCTACTACGAATCTTTGAATTGACCATAGCTCCCATATAAGTCCCGCTTCCGAAAATTACTTAAACGAGCATAAAACTCCTAAAAGTGTTGGTATCCCGAAAAATTCAACACAAATAAGTTTCATATAGAAATAAATTACGCGTCCTAATTTCCATAATTGGACATTTAAAGTGTCAGATGAAACTGAAATATTGAATAATAACACAAATTATTAGAAAATAAATGTTTTGAGAGCCCTTTGGCATTTTTTGAACTCAACACTACTAAATAAATACACATTTACCTGACTAAACTAAATATTTAATAAAATGCTATCTTCATATTATTGAATATTATTTTGGCTTAACATAAGTAGTGTTTTCGTTATTATTTTAATTATTTTGTTCTTAAAAATACTTATGTATTCAGAAATATCGTAGCCTACCAAAATACGACAAATATCGGAACAAACCAACCAAACTACCAGAAGTCAATTTGTTAACTTGAAACTACCAATGTTGGTCCAATTGGACCAAAGCGGCAACGCTGTTTAGAACAGGGAAAGGCAACCTATACTATTGCATTTTACGATTGTATTAGTTATACACTCTCTCCGCTCTCACCACGAAACGGTGTTGCCAGTAAACTTTCGTCGCTTTTCCCCAATTAAAAATGTAAAATCTCATATTGTTCATCATACATCTTTAAATGTTGGGACATATTTTTTTCACTGGCAACGCTGATTCTTAAATTATACGATAAAAAACCATACACAACCTGCTTGTTTGAGTTCTCAAGCTAGACTGATTAAAAGTTGTTTATTTCTCTGCAATGCGTGTGCACACGTACGTAAGAGAAGAGTAAATGAAAAACGTGGCGCCCATGTTTTGCCTTTCCCTGGTTTAGAAGGACGCACTCAACACAACATGCACTGTTAAAATTTCACAATGACGTTATATCTAACTTAAGGAATAAAAACTGCATCGTTGCCATATCATTAGATATTGAAAAGGCTTTTGATTCTGTCTACCATAACGGGATACTTTATAAACTTATGGATCTGGATGTAGACCCATATTTAATTAAGATACTACGCAGCTATCTAACCGATCGAAAATTTGCCGTATGTATTAATAACACCATCTCAGAATTAGTCCTTGTAAGAAGCGGAGTGCCACAGGGGAGCATCTTAGCCCCCTTCCTGTTTAATATTTTCCTGCACGATTTTCCTCATCAGTCCAGAAATTATAAGGCTATTCTCTATGTCGGCGATTGCCTAATTTACACGCACAATGACTCACCGATACAAGCCCTGAAGCATAGTGCATTCCATCTAGGTGAAATAAGCTCCTTCTATAAGAAATGGGGAATAAAAATAAACGCCACCAAATCAGAGGCTATATGCATTAGAAACCCTCTGGTAAATGCCCTAGATATGTGGTGCCGGAAAGTAAATCCCTTCAACTCTCTTTAGATGGTACAAACATACCATTCAAAAACTCAATAAAATACCTTGGAGTCACTTTTGATAAGTTATTAAAATTTAATGCACATGCTAGAAGCCAACTAGGAAAAACAAAAAAAATAGCTGGAATGTTTGCAACACTAATGAACCAGCGGAAAATTCTGAGAAAATGCATCGGGAAGAACTATGAAAATTTCATAAAACGTTTCTCAAATACTGTATATGAAAATGCAGATGTTCTACCTTTCTGTAAGTATGCCATGTCGTTGCTGACCAGATTTGTTGGAAAACATGCAGACCACGAGAATGAACTAGTCAAACAAATCTACGAAAGTGAAAAATCATTTAACTGGACTGGATCCACATACTTGTCGCCCATTGGTATCATCAACGAACGCATTGACGTCGATCCAGCTCCCCTTAGTCTCCCCTCATTATACATGAGATCAGTCGCGGGCAACCACAGAGGCTGAAAATGAAAATATATATATGTTAGAGGAGATAATATTTATTTTATTAAATAATTTAGAGTTTAACTCTTTTCGATGTGATATTTACGATACTTACCTAGTACCTGAAAAATTTATTTTATTTTTATACATTCATCTATGTACATCGGAAAAAGTCGAATAGTCGATAAAAGTCGAAAAAAATCGAATAGTCGATAAAAGTCGAATAGTCGATAAAAGTCGACTTTTTAGATTGTTAAAAAAATATTTAATTTCAACATTATACTAAAACTATTGCAATTTGGTACACTTGCATTTTTGTAGTGTATGCTAATATAAATAATAAATAAATGTTTATAAAATAAAGCTTTTTTCTACACAAAATTCTTCCAACATTCTTCTAACTATTATCGCCTATTATTTTATTTTTATTGCTAAACATTACAAAAAGCGCATCAATAAATGTAGAAACTATGTATTTTTTACAAGAAATGGTAAAAAGTCGAAAATAGTTGGAAAGTCGAAAATAGTCTAAAAAAGTCGACTTTTTAAAAAACGAAAAAGTCGAAAGGTCGAAAAGTCGAAAAGTCGACCTTTCGACTTTTCGAAAGGTATATATTCAGCGAAAAAATGAAAACCAACCAAATTAATGTTAAAATATAAAATAAAACAATGATAAAAAAAATTTCAGCTAACCACAAGCTAGCTCATTGTGAGTTGTAGAATGACTTATTTAAAAATAACTATAAGTTAACTTGTAAAACCTAATCATTAATTAGTCAGTTCATAGCTAACTTATAGTGCCCTCATACTTTATGTGCCACAAGCTAACTCATAATGAGTTAGCTGAAACTTATGCATAGTGAGTGAGTACTAACTCGCTGTGATGACACTACATGGAAAAACTGAATAGGGATTTACAAGGGAAATGAGCTAGCAAGCAATTTGGTAGTCGACTACAAAAATAATGCACTTATAGTTAACTTTTTGACAACTAACTTTAAGCTAACTACAAATAAATGCAGAAATTCCCCAACATCAATGTGCACACATTTTTTTATTTTCTTTTTTGAATATTTTCGTTTTTTCTTGTTTTTGTTTTCTTTTGCTATTTAGAATTTTGATTTTTTTATAACTGTTATTATGTACGTTTGTTGTTTTTGGTATATTTTTGTTTTTTATTTTAGCATTGTTTTGTTTTATGTAAAATGTAAATTACTGATCATTATTGTGCGTGCAGTTAAAAAAGTAAAAGTGTAAAGTTGAAACTAATTGTGATTTTTAATTTTAATTATTAGCCTAAAAAAATTATGAAAGGTGTTAGTAAAAGACATTTAAAAAGACTGGTTAAAAGGGAGAAGCAAATATATTCAAATAAATTGTTTTCAAATAATTCATCTAATAATGAATCAAATAATTGTGCCAATGAAGAGACAAATATTACAGATAATTTAGAGGCTTCCAGTTCGAATGTTGTTAATGTGCCGGAAAGTGAAGTGATTATAGATAGTATTGAAAGCAGTCCAAAAAATAAAACTTTAAGAGAAAAACTCGGAGACTGGTATTTCAAAAATAGGCCATCTCGAGTGTGTTTTGAAGAGTTGTTACAAATTTTAAGTGAGGAAAATTTAGATGTGCCTTTAAGTGCAAACTCTTTTATTCGTAAAAAAAACACTTTATATATCCTTTAAAGATCTGAGTCCAATTGATATATGCTAATTTTGACCATTGCAATTCATATTCCCCTGCTGATACTTTTGGATTGAAAAATAAAGTTAATGAATTTTGAACTACCGAAAATTTTCATTTCAATATTGAAAATTTATTATATACTTTAACAAGTAAGACAGCTATATTCGGCTGTGCCGAATCTTACATACTCTTCACCAAATTATACTTCAAAATAAAAATTTTAAATATTTTTAGGTAAACAAAATTTATTTTTTTTTTGCCAAAATTGTTTTTTTCATTTTTTGTAAAAAAAAAATTTTCGAATTTTTTTAAGTACAAAAAACAATTTTCTTTTAAGATTTCTACATAATATCCCTCGATTTTTATATTTTGTAATTCCATTTCAAATTCTGTGCCAAAATCGATAGATTCCTGATTCCAAAGAATCCGTCGAACCAATAGCTTATTTTAATGAGCATATTAAGTTATCAATATTTCCATTATGACGGCTTAAACATTTTAGAAGAAAAAATTAATATTGTTGAAACCATAGGGTACAACTAGAGGCGCAACTGAGAGTAAGCTGAGAGTAACAATAATTACTCTCTTCACACGTACTTGTGATATGTGAATTCAACATACTTGTGAGAGAAATTAACACATCAAAATACTTGAAATTTTACCTTTGATTTTCCGACTAAATACAGACCGAACCACTTTATTAGACTTCTATACACTATTTTATGATTTTTTTTAAACAATTTACAGCACACTTTTATTTCCGAAACACGTTAATGTTGCTCAAATGAAAAAATATTTTTTTATAAATTTTTGACACTTAATTTTATTTGTGGTAGAATTTAATTTATAGAACAGAGTTTAAATTTTTGGTATTGAAAATAGAAGAAAATTTAAATAAATTAAAATTTAAGCATTTTTATAGAACTCTGTGTGTCTGGTGAAAATTAAAAAGGCACCAATACAACCTCAAAACTATGTACTAATACATTCTCACGACTTAGGTTTTTGACAACAGACTTAGGTTTTTTCCCTCTCAGTAATGCTTCTATGGATATATTATTCTATGGTTGAAACTTTTCGATCATGTATCAGATTATGAATGATTAATTTTATTAACTACTGGGTTAATAAATATCAAAAAAAAATATTTCAAGAAAAACCAAAAAAAAAATCGCCATGTCGCCAATTGGAAATTTTGGTCGCCAAAGGCAATGAAAAATCGCCACGTTTGGCGAGAAATCGCCACATCTGACTGTAACCAGCAGAATTTGTGTTCGTGTAGCCTGTTGTCTTGAATGTGTTTAATGCATAAAGGCCTAGTTAGTTTGTACGTTCCGTTCCGAATCAGCTGTTTTGTTTTTAGCATAGGGAAAGTTGTGTATGTCGTTAGTTTTTCTGTAACGTTGCCGTTCTGTTGCTGATGAATCTGTTGAAAACAGAATTTTGTCCGCAACGTTAAGTGACAGCTAAAACAGCTGATATCATATATACACAAAAATGCCAACAATATGAGAGCAGTGGTGCCAACATTTTTGAAAGGGAAATATTTATTATTAACAAAAGAATAAAAAATATAATATTTTCAAAAAAGCATTGAAATTTAATAAAATAAATATAAATTTCTTTTAATGTATGTACTATGTATGTAAAAAAATTAGTTTAAATTAAATCATTAACAAAAAATATATGTATGTATTTATAAAAATGTTCACAATAATATGTTGAAGGTCTAAATACAAAAAACACTAAAAATAGTAACAAAATCACCAAGATGGTTTTTTGGTTATTATTTTAAAAACAGCTGATACGATCTTACGGAAAAACTAACTACAATATAACAGCATTCAGAACGGCACAGAACAGAAACGTTACAGAACGCAAAGACTAATGGAGCCTTAACTCGGTGTATATTTACTATCATTGTCATATACTGTCTCTCATTCTATACTCTGTTGTTTTGTTCTGTCGTTGGTTGTTATTGATCCTCATTCACACTCATTCGTTTTGTAAATAAATATTAGGGTATTCAATTAATCGGGTTTCTGGTTCAATCGGTTAATCGAGCAAATAATTAATCGAGGTTTTGATTTATTCGGTTAATAATCGGTTGATTTAAAATTATTCGATTAACCGAATAATTTCTATTTTCATTTTAAATTGAAAATACAACAACGAATTTTGTGTACAAAAACATAAAAAACAGCAAATAATGTATTTGAGATCTTTTTTGTAAAGATATCGCATATTTGCTGCAATAAGGTCATAACTCAAAATCCGTGTTTTATGAACTGAGTAATACAAAATATATTTTCATCAGTTTTCAAAAAGTCAATTATTTTTTGTGTGTGAGTGTTTTTTTGTTGTAAACATCAAAATTAAAATTCATGTTTTCTCGCATATTTGATAAGTAAAAATTTGGGTTAAATACAGATTAGAAAGATATTAACATCTACTATTTATATTTCTGAAATCGCATGATTTGTTGAAAATTTATTTAAGAAATAGTAAAATGTCATAAAATATTTAAAGACGTTTTTCTTGAAACGACTTTTTTGAATTATGACGTTGTTGCAGAAAATGAGCGATATTTGAGTTTTTTTATGGTTTTAGTAAATCTTCTGAAATAATCTTTTATAAAAAGAAAATAATTTAAACGATTTTTTCTTTAGATTTAATAAAAGTTTTCTTGGAATATGTTGGAGAAATCAAAAGCACGATAAAGAATATTTTGGATTGTTTTAGATTTTGGTTAATTTAATAGTTTCGTTTAGTTATGATAAAACTAATTTAAAAAAAAAGTTTCGTCTATACATGTAAATATGTACAAACAAAGTTTCAAATACATGTGAGTTAAATATGCCAGTTGTTATACATACTCACTAATCATGTTTATTGGATGTTCAAAAAATATCTAATTTTAATTTGTATTTGAATTGAAACGGAAAAATAAATACAAACAATTTTTTAAAGTGCAAAAAAAAGGAATTTCGGTTAATCGACACAAATTAATCGGTTTATTTGTTATTTGAAAATCGGCAATTTCAAATTATTCGAACAGTTAACCGTCCCAAATTAATCGGTTAACCGATTAACGGTTAATCGATTGAATACCCTAATAAATACCCAACGATCTTAAGTAACTGTTGTGCTGGTGAATGTCTTGAGTAGCAAATGAATGTGCTTGTGCAGCCCTTTAGTATATACACTAGAGCAGGGGTGCCCACAAGTTCCTTATGGAAGAGTAAACACCAATACAGTTAAAGAAAAGCTACTTTTTATTCAATATTTGTTGTTGCTAAAACCAATTCATACAAAGAAAAAAGAAAAAAAAACTCACTTTCAACACACACATTTTTAAAATATCATACGATAAACAAAAACAAAATCTACATGGATGATCGCAGTCGTCAATGTTTACCAGCAAGCATACGAAAGTGTTGTTGCTTTCAACATGCGTGTATTCAGTGAAGAACGACAAAAAAAATAATAAGACAAAGTTGTTTGTGTATTTTGTATTGCTAATGCTGAGTGCTCTAGTGAGTATACAAAACACACAGCCTATAGCTAAGAGCAATTACAATAACAAAAGAGTACCAAGAGTATAGGGCTTGGGCATGACTGCACTAGAGTGATAGCCGATTTTTATACCCTTCAGCTTCGTGAGAAGGGTATATATAAGTTTGTCATTCCGTTTGTAATTTCTACATTTTTCATTTCCGACCCTATAAAGTATATATATTCTGGATCCTTATAGATAGCGGAGTCGATTAAGCCATGTCCGTCTGTCTGTCTGTCTGTCTGTCTGTCCGTCTGTCTGTCTGTCTGTCTGTCTGTCTGTTGAAATCAATTTTCTGAAGGCCCCAGATATCTCCGGGATCCAAATCTTCAACAATTCTGTCAGACATACTTTCGAGAATTTTGCTATTTAAAATCAGCAAAATCCGTCCATAAATAACGGAGATATGAGCAAAAATCCGAGACAACCTCTGAAAATTTCATCAAAAAACACAATGTATTGCATGCTTTGACAAAAAAACAACAAAACGTATGGTTGGATGTGCAAGCTATGCGTATTTTGTTTTTTTTTGTGTTTTGTTTCTTTTGGCGTTGTTGTTGTTTTTTATACAACTAACCGTTTGTTTGGTTGTGTGTTGGATTTTTTGACAAAAAATCAACAAATCGTATGTTTGAATGTGCATGCGTTGCGTATTTTGTTTTTCTTTTGTGTTTTGTTTCTTTTGGCGTTGTTGTTGTTTTTTATACAATTAAACGTATGTTTGGATGTGTGTTGGTTTCATTGCCTTGCGTATTTTGTTTTTGTTTTTTCTTTTGGTGTTCTGTTTCGTTTGGCGTTGTTGTTGTTTTTTGTGTTCTTGATAAATTTAGGATGCTGTACGCTGAAAGTGGGCAATGTACATACATATATACTAATTATAAAAAATAATAATGCATCCACAACAAAGGTGAAGGGTATATAAGATTCGGCATAGCCGAATATAGCACTCTTACTTGTTTTTTTTAGATTTCAGAGAGTGCCGGGTAGAATATTGTGACACTAGGCCTAAATGTTAAGTGCTGAAAATTTGAGCCAAATCGGGCAACGATTTCTGGACGCGCATCGAGGTCAAAGTTCAGATATATGCAAAATTTTACTGTTAATATGGAATAAATAGGTGAAACTCGTTAGCTTTCTGCATTGTTTTCTAGAAATATGTAGATTTATTTATATTAATGAATATTACATTAAAAAAATTTTGGAAATTAACCCTGTATCTCCTTTGGTTCAAAATGACCCAAAAATTGTATTATAGCCAGAATTAGAGAAAAATGCAAATTTTTCAGTTTTTGAAAAAATGTTGCTACTAAATAAATACTTTTGCAATTGAATGCAAAAGAATCGAAATATGTACGTAATTATCGTTGTAATGAGATATAAATGACAAAATTTGATTAAAAAATTTTAAAGTTATTACAAATTCGCCGGACCATTAACGTGTTTCAGGCCACTTGAACAAAAAATTTAGGAAAAAAAATCAACATATTTCGAGAAAAATTAAAATAAAATCTAATTATTATTTAAAATATATCCGTATTTACTTGTGTATGAGTTTTTGTCTTCGTAGGATACCGTTAACCTATTCGCAGGTATGGCCAAAAAAAATAATTTTTTTTTAAAGGCTGTTTCAAAACTCCATTTTCAAATTTATAAAAATTTTGTTAAACAAAATTTGACCTTCACGATTCAAAGGTTATCGTTTTCCGATTTCAGTAAAACTTTCAGCACATATTTAAAATTACAAGGACTATAATATTATGAATAGGTTTAACTTAAAATTTATAACAGTAAGGAAATTGGGCTCATTCCCCTAATTATGGACAAAAAATTAGTTTTTCTTGAAAAACGCAAAATTTAAATCGCAGGTACGGAAAAACTGTAAGAGGTATTGACATAATTTTTTCATATTTTTATTCCCTATTTTGATCTCAATAAACCCCAATGTAATGATCGAAAAAATCTGAAATTTGTTTAACAAAATTTTTATAAATTTGAAAATGGAGTTTTGAAACAGCCGTTAAAAAAAATTATTTTTTTTGGCCATACCTGCGAATAGGTTAACGGTATCCTACGAAGACAAAAACTCATATACAAGTAAATATGGACATATTTTAAGTAAAAATAAGCTTTTATTTTAATTTTTCTCGAAATATCTAAATTTTTTGTTCAAGTGGCCTGAAACACGTTAATGGTCTGGCGAATTTGTAATAACTTTAAAATTTTGTAATCAAATTTTGTCATTTATATCTCATTACAACGATAATTACGTACATATTTCGATTCTTTTGCATTCAATTGCAAAAGTATTTATTTAGTAGCAAATTTTTTTCAAAAACTGAAAAATTTGCATTTTTCTCTAATTTTGGCTATAATACAGTTTTTGGGTCATTTTGAACCAAAGGAGATACATGGTTAATTTCCAAATTTTTTTTTTAATGTAATATTCATTAATATAAATAAATCTACATATTTCTAGAAAACAATGCAGAAAGCTAACGAGTTTCACCTATTTATTCCATATTAACAGTAAAATTTTGCATATATCTGAACTTTGACCTCGATGCGCGTCCAGAAATCGTTGCCCGATTTGGCTCAAATTTTCAGCACTTAACATTTAGGCCTAGTGTCACAATATTCCACCCGGCACTCTTCAAAATTTTAACAAAAATTTTTTTCCATACAACTGATTGTCACTCTAATATACACACATGTACGTTCGTATCATCATCTGTTTTATTTTGTTTACATTAATTGTAATTTGTTATTTATTTTTTTATAATTGTTATTTAGTTTTATTTATGTTATTTACAGACTTATGCTGTGTCGTGTGCACCCTGTAGATGTTGGAGAAAAGGTTGGCAACGCGGAAAATGATGACAGATGTCAAAGAGTTTTTGACAGATACAAAAAAGGAAACAGACTAGAAAGGACCCAAGGCGAATTTATACAAGGTGGAGTCAGTCAAACAGCTGATAATTTTTTTTTTCGCTTTTTGGTTCTAACAATTGTCAAATCTTGTTTTTATATTTAAATATCTACATATTCTAAGCTTATTAACAAAATATTTATAGTTTACATAAATAAGTAAAGCCCTCACTATTCAATTATCTACACTATATTAAGTTTAAATACTTATTTGTTAAATTTTTCATTTTGGTTTTTTGACATTTGTTAAGACCAATCGTTGTTTTTGTAGAACTAACACCACCTTGTATTAATTCGCCTTGAAAGGACCGATGTGAACAAAACATACTTTTAAAACACACTTTTTTTCAGAGCTGCATAAAATAGTAGCAGTATTTTTGTATCTACTACTATTTAAAAGTGTAGTATAGTAAACTAATGCATGTTGTTGTTGTTACCAAAAAACACGTGCGTAACAATACATAACAATAAATGTAAACAAAACGTGACAAAAATAGAGGTAACTTTCAGCATTTGCCACCACGACAACTTAGGACGAATTAAATTTTTTTAAACGGTAATCAATAGAAAAACACTTCAGGAACCTAATTTTATATTGGTCACTTCTGATATTTAATTAATTAATGAAATATTGTATAATAAAAAAGCAATATTACACAACATTTTTTATAGCACTTAGGCCTGGTAACTTATAAATATTTTAAACATAGTTAATGTTTAAATATATTTTTTCCATACAAACAAATTATTTAAACATTGATTAAGCTTAACTATGTTTAAAATTTTGATAAGTTACCTGGCCTTAACGTTTTATATACATATGTATAATAATATTATATTCATTTAGTAATATTATATATATATAGTTTTTCATTCCTAAAACCGATATCGTTCGTGGTGCCAAAAAAAGACTAATGCATTTCGATAGGGTAATGTCCTAGGAATCACGCTAGGGTGTTGTCACTTTCGAAAAATTAGCCGTTTACAGGGTATACCATATAAAGTTGTAAAAAGAGTAATATTATATATATATAGTTTTACATTCCTAAAACCGATATCGTTCGTGGTGCCAAAAAACGACTAATGCATTTCGATAGGGCAATGTCCTAGGAATCGCGCTAAGGTGTTGTTACTTTCGAAAAATTAGCAGTTTACAGGGTATACCACATAAATATGTAAAAACCGTAATATTATATATATATAGTGTTTCATTCCTAAAACCGATATCTTTCGTGGTGCCAAAAAACGACTAATGCACTTCGATAGGGCAATGTCCTAGGAATCGCTCTAGGGTGTTGTCACTTTCGAAAAATTAGCCGTTTACAGGGTATACCATATAAAGTTGTAAAAACAATAACATATATAGTGTTACTGTTTTGACAACTTTATATGGTATACCCTGTAAACGGCTAATTTTTCGAAAGTGACAACACCCTACCGTGATTCGTAGGACATTGCCCTATCGAAATGCTTTAGTCTTTTTTTGGAATGAAACACTATATATATATAATATTACTCTTTTTACAACTTTATATGGTACCCTGTAAACGGCTAATTTTTCGAAAGTGACAACACCCTAGCGTGATTCGTAGGACATTGCCCTATCGAAGTGCATTAGTCGTTTTTTGGCACCACGAACGATATCGGTTTTAGGAATGAAAAACTATATATATATATATATATATATATATGGGGGATTTCATGTCAAGTGAAGCAACTTTTGAAATCGATGTCTTCCGATCGGGATGAAATTTGCACCAAGGTTAGCTCTATTGGATAGTAACTCAGACACAATTTTTCAACAACATCGGTCGAGAACTCTCTGAGTTATAGGGGGTAAAATTTTGACAATTTGGTCAAACAGGGGTTTTTTCTTATCCATGTAACTTATTACCTATTGTTCTTAGCAAAATGTGTTCCAAATAGTATAGATAGCTATTTCTTCGATCTTTCGAAAAAAAATATTTAAAAAAAAAAATAAAAAATTTTTAATATTTTTTTTCCGAAATCAAAAACTTTTTTGACTTTTTTTTAAAATACGCTATTTTTTTTATTTTTTTTTTTTCTTAAAATAAAGTTTAGATATTTTCCTTGAACACCTACTTGGTCGCTTAGTGGGATGCGAGTGGGATATCTATCAAAATAAATATTTTGTAACTCAAAACATAAAATTTTTGACTTTTTTTGCAAAATCAAAAACTTTGTTGACTTTTTTTTTTCAAAATGGACCCTTTTTTAATCTTTTTTTTTAGGTCAAACAAAAGCTTAGATATTATCCTTGAAGACCCTTTTGGTCGCTTAGTGGGATGCGAGTGGGATATCTATCAAAATAAATATTTTTTAACTCAAGACTTACAATTTTTGACTTTTTTTTTGCAAATACGATTTTTTTTCCAAATGGGCCCTTTTTTTAAAATTTTTTTTGTAGTCAAAAGAAAGCTTAGGTCCATTCCTTTAAGATATTTTTAGTCCCTTAGTGGGATGCGAGTAGGATATCTATCAAAATAAATATTTTGTAACGCAAGACATACAATTTTTTAATTTTTTTTTGCAAAATCAAAATTTTTTTCCAATATGGGCCCTTTTTTAATTTTTTTTTTTTGCTCAAAAGAAAGCCTAGGTCCATTCCTTTAAGATATTTTTAGTCCCTTAGTGGGATGCGAGTGGGATATCTATCAAAATAAATATTTTGTAACGCAAGACATACAATTTTTTAATTTTTTTTTGCAAAATCGAAATTTTTTTCCAATATGGGACTTTTTTTAAAAAATTTTTTTTGCTCAAAAGAAAGCTTAGGTCTTTTCCTTTAAGACCTATTTTGTCACTTAGGAAGATGTGAGTAGGATATCTATTAAAATAAAAATGTTGTAACTCAAGACATTCAATTATTGACGTTTTTTTTTGCAAATTCGAATTTTTTTTCAAAATGGGCCCTTTTTTAAAAATTTTTTTTTAGTCAAAAGAAAGCTTAGGTCCATTCCTTTAAGATATTTTAGGTCCCTTAGTGGGATACGAGTGGGATATCTATCAAAATAAATATTTTGTAACTCAAGATATACAATTTTTGATTTTTTGGCAAAATCAAAAACTTTTTTGACTTTTTTTTAAAATGGGCCCTTTTTGTAATTTTTTTTTTTTGCTATAAAGAAAGCTTAGGCCTATTCCTTTAAGATGGTTTTGATCGCTTAGTGGGATGCGAGTGGGATATATATCAAAATAAATGTTTTGTAACTCAAGACATACAATTTTTGTGTTAAAACATTTATTTTGATAGATATCCCACTCGCATCCCACTAAGGGACTAAAAATATCTTAAAGGAATGGACCTAGGCTTTCTTTTGAGCAAAAAAAAAAATTAAAAAAGGGCCCATTTTGGAAAAAATTTTGATTTTGCAAAAAAAAATTAAAAAATTGTATGTCTTGCGTTACAAAATATTTATTTTGATAGATATCCCACTCGCATCCCACTAAGGGACTAAAAATATCTTAAAGGAATGGACCTAAGCTTTCTTTTGACTACAAAAAAAATTTTAAAAAAGGGCCCATTTGGAAAAAAAATCGTATTTGCAAAAAAAAAAGTCAAAAATTGTAAGTCTTGAGTTAAAAAATATTTATTTTGATAGATATCCCACTCGCATCCCACTAAGCGACCAAAAGGGTCTTCAAGGATAATATCTAAGCTTTTGTTTGACCTAAAAAAAAAGATTAAAAAAGGGTCCATTTTGAAAAAAAAAAGTCAACAAAGTTTTTGATTTTGCAAAAAAAGTCAAAAATTTTATGTTTTGAGTTACAAAATATTTATTTTGATAGATATCCCACTCGCATCCCACTAAGCGACCAAGTAGGTGTTCAAGGAAAATATCTAAACTTTATTTTAAGAAAAAAAAAAAAAAAAAAAGAGAAAAAATTTAAAAAAAAAGTCAAAAAAGTTTTTGATTTCGGAAAAAAAATATTAAAAATTTTTTATTTTTTTTTTTAAATATTTTTTTTTTTAAATATTTTTTTTCGAAAGATCGAAGAAATAGCTATCTATACTATTTGGGACACATTTTGCTAAGAACAATAGGTAATAAGTTACATGGATAAGAAAAAACCCCTGTTTGACCAAATTGTCAAAATTTTACCCCCTATAACTCAGAGAGTTCTCGACCGATGTTCTTGAAAAATTGTGTCTGAGTTACTATCCAATAGAGCTAACCTTGGTGCAAATTTCATCCCGATCGGAAGACATCGATTTCAAAAGTTGGTTCACTTGACATGAAATTCCCCATATATATATATAATATTACTCTTTTTACAACTTTATATGGTATACCCTGTAAACGGCTAATTTTTCGAAAGTGACAACACCCTAGCGCGATTCCTAGGACATTGCCCTATCGAAATGCATTAGTCGTTTTTTGGCACCACGAACGATATCGGTTTTAGGAATGAAAAACTATATATATATAATATTACTCTTTTTACAACTTTATATGGTATACCCTGTAAACGGCTAATTTTTCGAAAGTGACAACACCCTAGAGCGATTCCTAGGACATTGCCCTATCGAAATGCATTAGTCGTTTTTTGGCACCACGAACGATATCGGTTTTAGGAATGAAAAACTATATATATATAATATTACTCTTTTTACAACTTTATATGGTATACCCTGTAAACGGCTAATTTTTCGAAAGTGACAACACCCTAGCGTGATTCCTAGGATATTGCCCTATCGAAATGCATTAGTCGTTTTTTGGCACCACGAAAGATATCGGTTTTAGGAATGAAACACTATATATATATAATATTACGGTTTTTACATATTTATGTGGTATACCCTGTAAACGGCTAATTTTTCGAAAGTGACAACACCCTAGCGTGATTCCTAGGACATTACCCTATGGAAATGCTTTAGTCTTTTTTTGGCACCACGAACGATATCGGTTTTAGGAATGAAGAACTGTATATATATATATATAATATTACTCTTTTTACAACTTTATATGGTATACCCTGTAAACGGCTAACTTTTCGAAAGTGACAACACCCTAGCGCGGTTCCTAGGACATTGCCCTATCGAAATGCATTAGTCGTTTTTTGGCACCACGAAAGATATCGGTTTTAATAATGAAAAACTATATATATAATGTTAATTTTATTTTGGGAAAAATAATATACTTTTTTTAATAACAAATACTATATGGTTGCAAAAATACGTATTTTATGCCTTTTTCTGTTTTACGGTTTTATACAACTGTTCATAAATGTATTGTAAAAAGTTTGTTTTCTGGTATGTTTTGTTCACGCGAGTCTAGAAAGGAGTGAAATAAAAACAAACAAAATGCAGGTGCCAGGCAAAATAGATTGCTGACAATCTATTTTGCCTGGAACAAAAAAAATGACACCGAGGTGATGAGTGGAGGTTTGACCGGTGGATCTATCTCTTTGCTGTGGGATTTGGATGGTAAGTGGTTAAGTGGCGCACCGAAAAATAAAAGAATAGTGAAAAAGTTCTATGAAATTTTTATTTGATAAATTAAAGAATAAGATTGAGAGTTTAATAAAAAAAAGAAAAGTTAAGATAAATAAAATAACTTTGAATATAAAAATAAAATCTAAATAAATATTTGAATATAAAACTTAAAACTAAATGAAATTAAAAACCTAAAAATTAAATGAAATTTAAAGTAAACCTAAAACTAAATAAAAACTTTAATATAAACCTAAATAAATCTAAAAACTAAATAAAAAAAAAAATATAGAACAAAAACCTAAATACATCAGAAGGAAACTAAAGTTAAAATAAAACTAAAAACCTAAAACTACAATTAAAACTAAAAGCCTAAAACTACATTAAAATAAAGCTAAATAATACGAAATTTAAATAAAACTAAAGATAAATAGAATAAAGAAATGAACTTAAATACATATAAAGAACCTAAAGAAAAATAAATAAGAAAACTAAATTAGAAATTTAAAATAAAAGAAAGATATAAATAAATTGTTAAGAATTAAAGTTACAGAATAAAACAATAGATAAAGAAAATAAAAAAAAATGAACTTAAATATAAAAGAAATTTAGAACTTAAAGAAAAAAAAAAACTTAAACCTAAGACTAAAAATAAAATAAACTGAAGGTGAAGAAAATAAAAGAAAACCGCTATTTTCGCCAGCCACATCCGCCATATTCCCCATTCACCACATATTTCACATCCGATGCATCTGATCCAATCAATTTTCATCATCCGCAACATCCGCATCTCTACATCCGTCATAAGTTCTCCATCTGTAACTCTTCAATAGCCTTGTTTCATCCGCCATCCCTTTTGTCTGGTCATCCTTCATCATCCAGCCTGGTCATCAGTCATCCACCATCAACTGCAATAGCCAGCCTCCTTAATCATTTTACACATCAGCATAGCATCAGAAACATTAAAACACAGGTATTCTATATTTTATTTCTACCATATTTTAAACAGTAAATTTTAGATATACATTTTTCTTGGTATATTACCTATTTAATCCATTCCTAAGGAAATGGTAAAGGAATGCGTAGGTCCTAAAGTAAAGTGAGCTCATTTTATAGGGTTCCTTAAGTAATTTAAGCTACAGATTGTGCGCTCTAGGTAGTGAAAAGGAGAAAGTTATATTTAAAAAAAAAAACCTGCCAAATAAGAAAAAAGAAAAATTTGTATATATTATAGAGACGTTTTATATGAATACTTAAAATAAAAAAAAATTTTAACTTACCTAAAATCACTTGTGTAAAAGCTGTTAAAAAGAAAAAAAAAACATGTATGCAAAATAATTTATAATTTTTATTAATGATTTTTTATTTTTTTGTTTTAAGCTTACCAGAATAATATTATAATACAACTATAAATTTAATTTTAAATAAAATGAATTTTTATAACGTTAACGAAAAGAAATGAAGGTTTTTGAAATTATTTGAAATGGAAAAATAAATAATATAAGGTAAGTGATTGGGGTAATATAATCTAGTGGTGTGTGTGTAGGGTTAGTTAGGGGCAACTACTGAACCAATTAAGTTGCCATGGAAAGGACAGTAGGGTCCTGTGGGTGGCAACAATATGTCGGCGGTCCATCAGCCGACATGATGATTAGTTTTGACAGAAATCGTTATATTGAGTTTGTGTTTCTGTGTTGTTTTGCGTTCATCACTCACTTCGGGTTCCTTAAATTTTTTATATTCCTCTATAAATGCTGGTATGTTTTTTTTTGTACGGCAGAATAATGGTACCAGTGTTGGCAAGAACCACCCCATCCGGCGAGCCTCAGCCTGGCATACGCCATCATACCAGCGCCGCCAACATCTGGTAACCCTCAACATCACAACAGATGTTTCTGTTGGTTTATTTTCATTTTCGATTCCTGGTCAGTACATCTGTTTGCAATTTTAAGAGGCCGAAAGCAAGCCTTGTCGACAGTGTGACCATTTTGGCATTTTTGCAGCTAGATTTAGCATTTTTTATTTTGATTTAGCTGCAAATTTTCGATTTAGCATTTGGCATTTTTTTTTTAGCATTTTTTAATAATTTGTTTAGCATTTTCTACCTTCAATTTATTTTTCATTTTTACCCCTGTTACAATTAAAATTTGATTGATTGTACATAGTTTAATGGTTTAACGAAAACGATGAAAAGATAAAAAATAAAAAAAAAATGATTATTTTTTATCGTGACGATAAACTGACAGTTCTCGTACAAAAAATGTAAATTGGAGGTTTATCGTTACGAAAAACGATAACCAGATATTGATAAAAAGGGGGTGAGTTTTCGGTTTTGAATGTTTTAAAAGAAATTTAATTTGAATATTTCAAACATGGTGGGTTTAGGCACATACAATGACAGGTATTAATCGTGACACCGGGTGGTTGTCAATTGAAACAGTTGTAAATCGTATAGAAACTCAATGCCTGGAGCTAAAACCCCATTTTTGATGCCTCTTCCGAATCTTGTCATCAAGCTAAAAGAGTTATAGTGCATTTACACCTACGCCATAAACATTTTATAAGTTGTTTATGGTGATAAACTAGTTTAAGAAACTTGTTTATCCATACAAAACAAAAACAGGTTTGTAACTAGCTTTTGAGATAAACTAGGTACAAAAAACGAGTTTTTGCTAAAGCAACTCTGTTTTTCAACATTTTTCTGGTAACGCTGGTAACATTTGACATTTGCTCAAAAATAAAAAAAACTGTTTTCTTTTAAAACAAGTAAAGCTACGTTTCCGCATACACCGTAATCGGCACCGAAAACGAAATTCCATACATTTGCACCGAAAAAAAGTTCGTTTCAGAAATCGGCAACGAAAATTGGGAACGAAACGGCACCGATCAGTAACGAAAAACATGTCATTTGGTGCCGGAACGAAAACAACTTCAAGTAGGTTGTTTTCGGTGCTGTAGCAACGAAATTATTTGAATTATTGTTTTATTTAAGATTTAAAGAAAATCAATTGGAATAGGAAAAAATAATAGATTTTGTCAAAAATAATGAAATTCTATTTAATTTTCAAATGACAACTTAAAAAATAATTTCGTTTCTGTTTTATGGCGCAACGCTCCCAACTGAAACGAAAACAATTCAGAAACGAAACGGTGACGAACACCAACGTTTTTCAGTTTCAGTTTTCGTTATCGGCGCCGATTACGGTGTATGCGGAAACCCAGCTTAAGAGAGCTAGATTCGGCTGTGCCGAATTTTATATACCCTTCACCAAAATATACTTTAAAATAAAAATTTTTTAGGTAAACAAAATTTATTTTTTTTCCAGTTGTTTTTTCGAAATTGTTTTTAATTTTTTTTTTTAATTTTTAAAATTATTTTTTTAATCTTAATAATTTTTTTTTTTATTTAAAAAAAAATTTTTTTTTAGTTTTTATTTTTTTTTTAATATTTACTGAAAAAAAATTTTGGTAAAAAAAAAAATTCGTTTTAAAAAACATTTTTTCCGATTTTGACCCATTGTAGGTCCAACTTATTATGGTTTTTTATAGACGTCGTTGCATAGGTCTTTGAAATATCTATCATTAGATATCCATATTGTCTATATTAATGATTTAGTAATCCAGATATTGGTCAAAAATAGGTCAAAAATCGAGGTTGTCCTGGTTTTTTCCTTATATCTCAGCCATTTGTAGACCGATTTTCTCGATTTTAAATAGCAACCGAGCCGGAAGAATTTCGGAGATATTGATGTATCACTCGTGTATGTATGTTATTTGGGGGCTTCAGAAAGTTTATTTCAACACACAGACGGACATGGCTATATCGACTCCGCTATCTATAACGATTCAGAATATACATATACACTTTGTGGGGTCGCAAATGAAAAATGTAGAAATTACAAACGGAATGACAAACTTATATATACTCATGGTGAAGGGTATAAAAAAGCCAAACTGTAAGAAAAAGTTTAAAAAATTTATTTAAAAGTGTTTTTTTTTATATAATATGGACAACGAAAATAAAAGGTATGTTTATATGTACATATATGTATAGGTACGTGCAGCAACGTTTTTTCGTAACAACGTCCATATTTTTATTAAATTTTTTTAAATTGAAGTCAGCTGTTTTATGACATGTCAAAAATAAACCACTTAACTGACCAAAATGCTGATGTAAACGGTATGGTTTATGAAAGTAGCTTATGATCATAAACTAGTTTGAAAATTACAAGTGAAAATGCACTATTATATACAGATAGAAATTTATTGTATTTAAAGTTTTTAAATCCTTTATTATCAGATATACAAAAATTAAATAAAATGTTTGAAAGTAACGACGCACATTGGTTGAAGAGTTGCCGAAATTAATTTGTTTCATGTTCGCCGATTTGGATAATTTTTTGGTATTTTGTTGTCAGATATCTGAATATTATGATTCCGTAATATTAGGCTGATATATTTATTATTTGTTTGGACAGACACGATCGAAGTTCATATATGTTCGTGTTTATGCGCACAGTGTATATGGCCAGTTATTGTTCACTGGCCATTCTATGTTTTTTATTGTTTTCTCATTTTTTGTAATTTTTAAACTCACTTACTCTTGTAAACCCCAAGCGTACGGTACGTACATAGAAAAAATATAAAACCCCGAAGAAAAACTAAATAAAACCCCATTTTATTTTAAAACCCCAAAAACTAATTGAATTTTTATTTTTTTAACCCCGATATTTTCGAGGAAATATTTCAAGGAAACATTTTGGTCCTTCGAACCGGATAGAAACCCCCGAGGCCTTGAAATATTTCATGAAAATATTTTTATTTTCAGAGAACCGAGGATTTTTTCTCTATAACCCCAACCAAATTTGGAAATATTTTCAATTAAACCCCCCCCCCCTTATCCACAAAACCAAGGAAAAAGGTACGTTATTCAATTTAATAGTGAATATAATAAAACTAAAAGTGACAATAAAAAAGTGTTTTTTATAAAAAGCAAAAGAATAACCAACAAGTTAAAAAACCCCTTGTTTAAAAATTGCAATTTGCCGTCGGCAAAACACAAACGATTTTTTTCTCTACTGCATTCCTTTTTTCTATCCTCACTTTTTTACCCTTGTTTTAATTTCTTTTTTTTTCGCGTGTGTTTAACTCCAAAAATAAAAGAAAAAACTCTTATATTGTGTGGATTTTTCATATATTTATTCATAGTGTTTATTCCCTTATTACCCGTGTTTTTCTTTTATTTAAAAGTGATATTTTTATTTACTTCAGTGTTTTTGTTGTTTTTTAATCCCAGCTTCTTTATTCTCTGTTAACACTGCTGTTAACAAAAGCTTTAATAGTGATACGTTTTTTACTCAACTGTGTTGATCTAAACGAATATAGCACAAAAGAGAATAAAGAAGAAAAACATTTTACTCGCTAGTATAATTGTAAACAAAAACCGACGGACACGCGATTAAAATAAAAATTAAATTATTTTGTGAATTTTTTATTTTTGTGATATTTTAATAATATCAAATAAATAATAATAAAAATATAATTTTAATAAACCCAATATAAAGTGAGTGTGTGTGTTATTTATTGTAATAATAATAACATTCAAAAAAATTACAGTGCAATTGTTGGTTGTTGTTTATTTTCTCTTTTGCTTTATATTGTCACTTACGCTAGTGCTGCAATATTTTAATCGTACGAATAAACCGGTTACCGTGTATTTTATCGTAATAAAGTGCATTTTTACTAATTTTTTTGATATTTAACCCGTGAAAATAAATTAATTGAGCATTTTTAAATTAAAATTTAACCCGTGAATAAAATATAATTGAAAAATAATTATTTTTAGTGAAAATTAATTATTTAATTTTATTCGAAAGTGAGTAACCGTTTATTCGTTTGCAGTAGTAGTGTATATTAAACATTTTTTATACCTTTTTTAATATTGAAAGTGCATTTACACTATAGAAAATCGTTGTTCAAATTTATTTACCTAATTTTTTGAATATTTTTATCTTGAGATAAAAAGAACATCGTGTAAATTCACTTTCTTATTTAATATTTTACATATTTAACCCATTATTTTTGTAGAATTTGCTTTGTGAATTCCTATTAACCCAAATATTTTTGAAATTTGTCATCTTTTTAAGATTATTTTTGAATTTTTTGAAACTATTACTCGTTTTTTGTCGATTTTACTCAGTATTTCAAACCCTCGTATTTCAAACAATCGTGATAAAATTCAAATTTTTAAATTATTTAAAGATTAGTTTTGTCTATTTTTTGAATTTTAAACAAGTTTTCACTATTTTTGATTATTTTTAAATGATCTTGATTTTTTTTTCAAAATTACCCGATATTTTTTAAGATCAAAAATGGACATGTCCGCATTGATTCGTAATGCCGATCGTTTGGCAGAATTCGAGGCTCATATTTCGATAATACCCGTCGGTGAACATCGAATTGGTTCGTTAAGTAGCCACGAAAAAGAATTAAACCGTTTATGGGAAGCTGTTCGTTCAGCATACGATAATTTGCTGATCGAAGCTGAACAATTGAAAACCCCACAGATTGTTGAGGTGAAGACCAGATATATGGCTTCTTATAGTACATATACTCGTGGTATCTCCATGATAACCACCTATTTGGACAATTTAAAAACCTCTGCTCAGGCAGAAAAGTCCATTGATCAGGGAATAAATTCAATGCCATTTGTTCATTTACCCCCTTGCGACACCCCTATTTTCTATGGTGACTATAAGAACTGGCCTTCATTCCGAGACATGTTCTCAGCTTTGTATGGCAATAATCCCCGTTTAACCCCTGTACAGAAATTGTACTATTTGCTGCAGAAAACTGCAAAGGATGCTCATGATGTCATACAAACTGTTCCATTAACTAATGATGGCTATGCAGTGGCATGGAAAAAGTTAGTTGATACGTATGAGAACAAAGATGCTCTTATAAATGAACAGCTTCGAACTCTTTTGAATATTAAACCCATTACCCAAGAAACAGGCCCGAATATTAAAAATCTGCAACGAACTCTTAATGATTGTATTACGAATCTTTCACTATTAGAAGTTACTCCGGAAATATTTTATCACGTTATGTTAGTATATATTTGTGCTACAAAGTTACCCGAAAACACTTTAAGTCTCTGGGAACAGTCGAAGAAACTTTGTCCAAAATCTCCAAAGTGGGAGGATATGGACGCATTTTTGACAGCTCATTTTAAAACTCTTGAGTCGATTTCTGATATAAGACAGTCTAACCCAGTTCAAAATATGAACAAAACCCCGAACACATTACCACGAAAGAACTCGATTGTTAATGCGCCTAAGAAATCATTTAATGACTCTAGAAAAGTTCAAAGTTTTGCGACAAAAACTAACCCTAGTTCCACAGTTTGTCGTTGTTTCCTTTGTCAAGGCTCACACCCCCTTAGACTTTGTCCAAACTTCTTGAGTCAGACTGTCGATGATAGAATGTCAACCGTAAAGAGACTTAGGTGTTGTTCAAATTGTTTGGCGACTTCTCACGATTTTAAGAATTGTAGAAGTACTCATGTTTGTTCTTTGTGTAGACAGAAGCATCACTCTTTGCTTCATAGAGATCAAAGACCGCAAGGTCAAAATTCTCAATTAGCAACCCAATTTCCTATAGCTTCCGGTACTAATGTACCATTACAACCCCCTTATAATGTTAACCCGATTCCAGCAAGCACCCAAAATCAACCCCCTCTTAATTTTACCCCTTCAACATCTGCAGCGGCTCATAACGTTCATACGTATGCCGCACATTTGAGCCCTAACCCCCATTCCACAGTCCTGTTGGGCTCGGCTATTTGTATAGTCCATGTGAACGATCTCAGATGTGCGGCTCGAGCGCTAGTTGACCCTGGTTCGCAAGGAACTTTTATCTCTAGGAGATTACAAAGGAAGCTTTCTATACCAACATTTTCAGTACCATCCACAAATGTCACTGGTATGATGGATTGCTTGGCTGGAAATTCCTCTACTATGTGCGTTCTTTCTGTCGGATCCCCGATAGACCCCAGTTTCAAACTTAAAATTTGCGCATATGTAGTTGAGAAAATTACCGGTCGGTTGCCCTCGTGTACCCTTTCAGATATCGTAAACTCTAGTTTTCCCGATATTACCATGACCGACGTCATGTGTACCCGTATGGATATCTTATTTGGAGGAAATGTTTATCCAAAAATTTTAACCTCGGATGTTAGAAAGCATCCAAATGGCAACCTGATCGCCCAAAGAACAGTTTTCGGTTGGATAGTAACTGGTGAGGTATTTCAATCGGAACCCATGTACACCCTTGCAACGTTTTGCAACCAAGTTGAGTTGAACGCCCAACTTGCTCGTTTTTGGGAACTTGAAGAAGTTCTACAAGCGACACGATGGTCCGAAAGCGAAGAAATTTGTGAGGAGCTTTACCGGACTACTACTTACAGAAACCCCGATGGTCGCTATGTAGTTTCACTCCCTTTTCGTCGAGAATTTTATAATGAAGTGACATTAGGAGATTCTCGACATAGTGCTTTGTCCCAGTTCATGAGAAATGAAACTCGACTTTTAAAGAACCCCGAATTGAAATCACAGTATGACACTGTGATTAGCGAGTATTTTGAAATGGGACATATCAAAGCAGTTAATCCCTCTGATTCAAAAGCGACTAGTTATTATTTACCGCATCATGCAGTATTTAAACCCGATAGTTTGACCACCAAACTCCGTGTGGTATTTAACGCCTCAAACCCATCCTCCAATGGCGTAAGCCTTAATAATATATTATACCCCGGTCCTGTTTTACAGGCAGACCTTACGGTCTTAATCCTCCAATGGCGACTCTTTCGTTACGTTTTTAACGCTGACATTGAGAAAATGTATCGCCAAATTTTAATTCATCCCGAACAAACACAATTTCAGCGGATCTTTTACCGCAATAATCCCGAAGCTGATATAATGGACTATGAGCTAAATACAGTCACATTCGGAGTGAATTGTGCACCGTATTTAGCGATTCGAACTCTTTTACAATTGGCCAACGATTGTGAACCCCAAAGTCCGTTAGCATCTCAAATTTTGAAAACCCAAATGTATGTCGATGACGTACTTGCTGGCTCTCATGAGCTAGAAGACGCTTTTGAGAGACGTATTGAACTCACCCATGTTCTCGAATCGGCTGGTTTCGTTTTACGAAAATGGACTGCCAATCATATACGT
This sequence comes from Calliphora vicina, assembly GCF_958450345.1. Classification (NCBI taxonomy): domain Eukaryota; kingdom Metazoa; phylum Arthropoda; class Insecta; order Diptera; family Calliphoridae; genus Calliphora; species Calliphora vicina. Next base: position 89,622,646 of record NC_088782.1, read on the forward strand.
CTCTTAGAAGATTTACCCCGTGAGAATCTGCTTGATGCAGACTTCTTAAAATTTGCAGATGCTAGCACAACAAAAACCCTGGGCTTGCGATGGAATGCTGATACTGACAGTTTCTACTTCCGACTCATATCGCAGCCACGCCGGGATATTGTGACAAAACGTGCTGTCTTGTCAGAAATAGCTAAGCTATTTCACCCCGCCGGTTGGCTCTCTCCAAAAATTATTGTTGCAAAAATTATAATGCAACAAATATGGAAAGACAAGACAGATTGGGATGAAAGTTTAAAAACCTTAACCCTTGCGCAATGGCGCTCATTTTTAAATGATTACCCGAATATTGAGAAAATTAACATTCCAAGATGGGTTAATTTTCACCCGAGTCATGAAATTGAACTTCATGCATTTTCTGATGCTTCAGAAAAGGCTTATGGCTGTGCTCTTTATGTTCGAAGTATTTCGGCAAATGAAATCACTTCACATTTACTCTCTGCAAAGACGAAGGTAGCTCCTGTTAAGTCTGAAACATTACCCCGTTTAGAACTTTGTGGAGCGGCTTTGATGGCAAACATGGTAGAATCTTTGTGTAGTCAATTAAATCTAGACAAGAGAAAGATTTATATGTGGACCGATTCTACTATAGTTTTATCTTGGCTCAAAAAACCCCCGTGTCATTGGCCAACCTTTGTCAAGAACAGAGTTGCACTAATAGTAAAGAAAGTAGGTAACGAAAATTGGTTTCATGTTGATTCCAAAGATAACCCCGCAGATCTCGCAAGTCGTGGAACTCTTGCTCGAGATTTAGTAGATAACCCCTTATGGTGGTATGGTCCCTCGTGGTTACGACAACCGCGAGAATACTGGCCACAAAATATCGTTACCGAACATCTACATTTAGAAGTTCAATCTTTTTCTGTTCAGACTGAACTAAAATTTGACATACTGGAACGTTTTTCAGATTTACCCCGTGCAATGCGAATTATTTCGTATTGGTTCAGGTGTTTACAGTATTTGAAAACCCGAAAATGCTTGTACAACACTTTAGATTTAACCCAATCAGAAATGAGATTTACTCGTGATCGATTAATTCTAGTATGTCAAAAGAATTATATACCCGAATATTCTTTACTCTCAAAAGGTAAACCCATATCTTCCAAGAGTAATTTACTCACTTTGAACCCGTTTATTGACTCGAATGGTTTTGTCAGAATCAATGGTCGATTAGTTCGATCACCTGGCTTAACATACGATGAGCGTTACCCTAAAATTCTGCCTTATGCAGCCCGTTTTACTCGTTTGTTTGTTGAACATGTTCACAAGTGCTCTGCCCATGGTGGCCATTCATTATTGCTCAGATTAGTTAGAAATGAGTTTTGGGTCCCGAAATTAAAGAATCTAATTCGTACAGTTATTTTCAATTGTAAGGAATGTACAATTTACCGAAAGAAAACCGGTCAGCAGATTATGGCTGCTTTACCCCCTGAACGTGCGTCTCTTTCGAGACCGTTTACCCATACTGGTTTAGATTTCGCAGGTCCGTTCGACATAAAATCCTACACTGGTAGAGGTTGCCGAATAACAAAAGGTTATGTTCTCGTGTTTGTTTGTTTCGCCACAAAGGCGATTCATTTAGAGGCAACCGGTGATATGTCGACCGAAACATTTCTTGCTGCTTTTGCCCGTTTTTTCTCTCGTCGATGTTGTCCTGCTCATGTTTACTCGGACAACGGAACTGCATTTGTCGGTGCTGCTAATTTACTGGAAGTTGACCGAAAGCAGTTTTTACTCCAATTGAGGCAAAAAGTACTTGTACGAAATAGTTCTCAGCAAGTTGAATGGCATTTTATACCCCCTGGGGCTCCTCATATGGGCGGCTTATGGGAAGCCGGCGTTAAGAGTGTAAAAACTCATTTTCGCAAAATTGCTGGAATGCAAAAATTTACATTTGAGGAGTTTTCAACAATGTTAAGCCGTATTGAAGCTTGCCTAAACTCAAGACCATTAACTGCAATGAGCGATGATCCCCTCGATTTAGTCCCATTAACCCCTGGTCATTTTTTGATCGGAGCGCCTCTTTTGAGGCCTGAACCCAATCATTCCGATCTTTCTTTGAGTATTGCTAATAGATGGCAGAAACTCAAAGTGCTCCATCATCAGTTTGCTCTGCGATGGAAAGAGGAATACCTCAAAGAACTCCATCGGCGAACTAAGTGGAAATATCCACAAAGGGACTTGAAAGTAGGAGATTTAGTTGTGATCCGTCAAGATAATTTACCCCCGAATGAATGGCGCTTAGGTAGGATAGAGAAGACTCATGTAGGGCAAGATAGTAAGGTCCGCTCTGCGGACGTGAGAACAGCTTCGGGCATTTTTACGCGGCCCATTGTGAAGCTTGTTCTCTTGCCAAAGTCAGAAGCTGACTAATTTGTATTTTTTCTTCTCTCTCTCCCATTTTTATTTAACTCATATAGCTAGATGTCAAGTGTGAATCGCCGCCTCGAAGTCAACAGTAACAACCCCAGCAGTATCTGCAAGGACAACCCCCGCAATATCAGAAGAAGCAACAACACCAACTGACATGTCAGCAGCAACAACAACCCCATCCATATAACCCGCAACATCAAACCCCGGTTATTTTACCCCGCAGAATCCTCAGCCTTCCTTGTTGCAGTATAGCAAGGGGGGCGGGATGTTTATGCGCACAGTGTATATGGCCAGTTATTGTTCACTGGCCATTCTATGTTTTTTATTGTTTTCTCATTTTTTGTAATTTTTAAACTCACTTACTCTTGTAAACCCCAAGCGTACGGTACGTACATAGAAAAAATATAAAACCCCGAAGAAAAACTAAATAAAACCCCATTTTATTTTAAAACCCCAAAAACTAATTGAATTTTTATTTTTTTAACCCCGATATTTTCGAGGAAATATTTCAAGGAAACAGTTCGCTTGTTTAAAATGGCATGCAAATTTACTGTATATTCAATCTTTTGGTACAATCATAGTAAACTTATCATTTGACTTTGTTGTATATTTTCGTAAATGACAATTGCCATAGATGAGATTTGCATTAAAAAAGTTGGAAAAAGTGCCATATAAAAAATTTCGTAGAACAAAATATAAACAACATCAAAATTTCAATGTTCATCAATTTCAGTGGACTGCGCTGTGGAGCGCTGTTTAACGAAAGATGTCAAATTATAGCTTGAAGTCTCAGCTAAAAGTTAAAAAAAATTCAGCTGCTCCTACCTGCTCCTTTCCAAAAAAACAGTAAAAACTATAAAGTGATATAGTGATAAAGTAACAAAACATGAATTTTCGTTTATGCATGTTGTTGCCATAATTCTTTAGTTGTAGGAAGGAGAAATTTATCTCCTTTCTTGGGTGTTTTGTTATTTTATTATTTTTTATACTTAAATTATTAAGTAAACCCAAGCCAGTCGATCAACGTCAAATCTGGGTAATACTTTTTATTTATTTATTTGTTTAAAGGGACAAATGGGACTATAAAAGTCTTATGTGGTGTTTTTCTGTCCTCTTTAGTATTATTTTTTATTATTTAAAAAAACGTCGCTTTTTAATTTGGTCAACTTTACCAGTGGACAGTTCATAAGCGAATGAATTTTATTTCAAAAAATATTTATAGATAAGCTTCAAAATAAATCAATAAAATAATACAGGATTAACGGTTTTTTAAGAAGTAAATGAGAGTTGAGTGATAACATGAGTTATTACTAAAGTAAAAGAATGAGACCAAGACGAATTTATACAAGGTGGTGGTAGTTCTACAAAAACAACAAATGGTCTTAACAAATGTCAAAAAACAGAAATTAAAAATTAAACAAATATGTATTAAAACTAAATATGGTGTAGATAATTGAATAGGGAAGGCTTTACTTATTTATGCAAAATATAAATATTTTGTTAATTTGCTTAGAATATGTAGATATTGAAGTATAAAAACAAGCTTTGACAGGAGTTAGAACCAAACAAGCGAAAAAAGAGTAATCAGCTGATTGACTGACTCCACCTTGTATAAATTCGCCTTGAATGAGACAAAGAAAAACAAAAGATCATTGAGCATCAATTATATACATATGTAAACAATAATAATAAAACAATGAGAGTAATGAGTGCCAAATAATATAATTATTGAGAAACCATGAATGAAATAAACAAGATTGCGCCTTCGCTCTCTTAAAAAAAATTCTCTTAAGCTCAGTGACGTCAAAATTGACTAAAACTGATTGTATTATATGAAAATTTTATGTGATTTATAATGGAAAAGTCAATAATTATATTTAAAAGTTATTTATGTTTAATAAAATAAAATGTATTTTAGGTTTTATGTTATTAGTCATATTTTACTTTATTAATTTTCAATATTTTTGCTATATTTTAGTTCACGATTTTGATTTTTTATTATTATCTTATATATAAATAGGCCACATGTTTTTTTGTGGTACACTTTTAAGTATGTTATTGTCCACCAATATTGATGAAACATATATGGTTTAAAAGGTTATTTTCTCTAGATTTGCAGAACATCATATTTTTTTTAAATTCTTTCCATAAAAGTGGTAAAAAGCGTTTAAAAGTGGTCGAATTTCGGCCGCCCGAATTTCGATCCTAGTTATTATTATTATTATTGCAATTTTTGACTGCACACCACATTTTAATTTTTAATTATTTTTTTATTTATTTTTCACTATTTGTTTTGAAATTTCATATAAAAAGTAAGTATTTTACATTCAAAACATAAGAAAACAATCATTGTTGACGTCACGAAAAAAGAGTAAAAGAGTACACTAATATAACGGAATTGTCGATGTCGTAATCTTGTTTATTTCATTCATGTTGAGAAACAATATGTAAATGAGTTAACTATTTAAAAAGAGATCGAATTTACAGTCAAACATAATTGAATAAATGCACTGATAATAAAAGAAATTGAATTGAGCAATAGTTTAGAAATAGTAATATTATAATACAAGTTGTATGGGAAGTGGGCGAATCAGGTATATATTTTCAGGAGCCCATTCTACAATTATAATATTTAGTTTTTGAGAAAATTGAGTTGATGCATTAAAAATCAAGGGAGTTATGAAACTGTTTCAATACAAGTTGTATGGGAAGTGGGCGGATATTTTTCAAATTTCACACAAATGATTCTGAGTGTTTAAAAATGCTATGTGCCAAAAATCAATGCCGTAGGTCAAAATTTAATTTTCACTTTTTATGGGAGGTGAGCGTAAAAGTCGGATCATTTTGATTTTTAAATTTTTTCTTGATTCAAACAAAAAATGCCTATGTGCCAAGTTTCATTGTCCTTGGACAACTTCTTCTATTTTTAGCCGCTCGTTGTATGAACTTCAATCAATGTGCGACGACGATTTAACAATCTTATTCTCAGAATTACATTCTTTTAAAAAATCGTTCATCTCAAATGGTTTTAAAATCTGAATATTTTGATCCTTTTACTTCATCTTTTGACTACATAATACCTACACCGAATTTTGACAGAACTTTTAAGACCAGAATACCGACAAGGGATGATTGGGCCGCGAACTCTGTCCTAAGGGATGACGTGATCTCAATCTACACTGATGGTTCAAAGACAGAAAGAGCACGGGCTCGGGAATCTTCTCAGATGAACTGGACCTTTTGATGTCTATTCGATTACCCGATACCTGCACGGTTTTCCAGGCAGAGATTTATGCCATCGATACAGCCGCGAGAAGAATCCGGGAACTGAATCTCGAAAATTCGACTATACATATCTACTTGGACAGCCTTGCATCAATCAAGGCTCTTAACCCCAACGTGATCAGGTCGAAATGTCTTCTCAATTGTATCAAATCACTGGCACAACTGACACAACATCACGTCGAGTTGATATGGGTTCCAGGACACGAGGGCATCCGGGGAAATCAAGTATCTGATGAGTGCGCAACCAACGGGTCGTCCCTGGACGTATCTCTAGCGCAAAGGGATATTCACACTCCCCTGGTGACAGTATCGAGATGGATAGATGAATGGGCTTTGAGCGAGACGGAACTCAGGTGGTCAAATATCATCACTTGTAGAATATCCAGAATGCTCTGGCCCAATCTGACAGAGGATAGAACTAGGACTCTCTTGTCTCTTAGCAGGAATTCGATCAGGCTTCTTACGGGTATAATTACTGGGCACTGTATGATTGGACATATGTCGGAACGTATGGGTTACCCACGTTATAGCTACTGTAGAAGTTGTTTAGATGAAGAGGAGGAGGAATCGGTACAGCACCTTCTATGTGAATGCCCAGCCTTACAAGAGCATAGACTACTACATCTTGGTAGAGCTCTTTTCCATGATCTGGACTGTCTCAGAGATGTGTCACTAGTAAATATGATCAGATTTATTAGAAGTACCGGTTGGTTCCCATGGGGACCACAGGAATCACATAGTCAACGAAATTAGGGAGGGAAACTATTCTCACTTTATGTACGAATTTTCAGCATAAGGGAATAGTATTTCTAAGGGTATCACAATGGGCCACAAGGCCTCCGAGTGAACTCGCTAAATTGCGAGCAACCCACGTAACCTAATCTAACCTACTTCATCTTTAGACAATTTTTATAAAAATTGAAAACAAGAACAAATATAAATTCTGAAACTGAAAAAGAAATTAGAATAATATGTAGAAATTACATAGCAAAAATTTGTTAAGTTTAAAAAATATTAACTTTTTTGCTTTTGATAATAGTTTAAAAATAAATCAGAGTAAATTATATGAAAATTTCAAAGAAGAAATGATAAATTTTTACAACTTTAGAATTACAATGGCAAAAATTAACTTCATACGAGTGGCAAAATCAGAAGAAAACTATTGAGTTTTGGATACAAGTTTATGCAGTGACTGAAAATCGCTTCAAGGAATTGTCCGATTTTGTTATGAAATTTTTAGTTTTATTAAATACATTAAATTCCCTCCTCTATATAAGATGTGGATTGAAAAGATTGAATAAATGCTGCCAAAGTTTTCAAATAACTAAAGAATTAATCCAAAAATGTGATACAAATATATATTGTTACGTTTTAACCTTTTCAAAACGCTGGTTTATTTCCTTTAAATAAACCGGATACTTTGATTGCAAATAAAAGCCGTTTAGTAGTTTGAAAATTGTAACAACTCTTTATTTCTTTAAAATGTACAACAACAACAGAATTAAATAGCCACTCAATGTTTTTTTATACACGTTTATAAATTCTCAGAATTACAGACACAATTTATTATGTACACGAATTTACTTGAAAAACACAACACACTTTAAGGCACTTAGATGATGTTTATTCGAAAAGCGTCTCTGATAAACTCACTAACGACTGCAACCTCTGCCACTATTTATAACACTGCATTACCATCTAGAAAGCTCTTTAACTGTCAAAGTTCGAATATTCTAGATCATACGCCATCTGTGGTGTACTTTCTACAATATTCTTTAACTGATTATTCGAAATCGAATACAGCGTTGCCAACTTACAATCAAATCAACTGAAAGCTTTTATTTAACAATGCCCACAGATATGTTACAGTTTTACAGCACTATTACTTGAAAGCATTACAATTTCGTAACACTGCCCCCCGCTTAAGCCTGTTCGTCTCGAATAGGCATAGATTCACTTCTCCCATAAGCGGCTAGACGTTTCAGATGTTCAACTTTAATTCCCGATATCGGTCTTCCACATTTCCGTATTCTATAAACCATGTCGTCCAATTTCTTAACCACCCTATGTGGTCCTTTGCAGTGATTCCTTAATTTGGATGACAAACCTTTATTACGTTGTGAGCTATATCTGGTTTTCATTTGGTCATTTATCATTTTAATTCGGCTCCGAACGAGTTCATGCATTTCTTTTTCTGCTGAAGCACCTTCACCCATCTTGGAACCCGGCCTGGTGATCTTTTCTCTGCGGGACAGACCAAGCACTCCAACAGGAACCATTCCGTCCTTGCACTGTTCAACGAGGGACTCCATTGTTACATGGCCACTTCTCACATCCGCTGGTTCTAACACCAACAAACCATTGTCTATACAATCCTCCACTTCCCCACGGGCCCATACCAAATCCTCTGACTGCGGTGGCAACCTTTTGTGCTCAACAAAAACTAACTTTCTTACTTGAGACTTGCTCTCATATCCGACGTCGTTACAGTTTTACAGCACTATTACTTGAAAGCATTATGCTACTTTTAAATCAGCCGTTAAAATCGTTATATTTGAATTCAAGTACAATTTCGTAACAATATAATATTATAACAGAGCCCTTAGAAAGTGAAGAATATACTTTTGATGAAGTATTTAATATGTAGCCAAAAGTAGTTATTTTTGTTTAACCTTCGCTTTACCAATACCCACCCGGGTGACCACATCGTTTTTATTGGTTTAATATTTTTTTCAATTTTGTTTCGATTTAAATGAAATTTATACTCACTGATCAAATTTTAGAGTTCTATAGAATTTAATAGAAACATTTTAAACTTTTTATAAGGTTTTTTCAATTTTTTAAAATTTCGTTCGTCGAATATATTTATAGAAGTGTAGTGTCACCCGGGTGGGTATTGGTAAACCATGTACATAAAAAACTTTTGGTAAAGCGAAGGTTAAATTAATTTATTTGTGAAGTACAAATGCTATTAAATAGCAAAAATTTTTTTTATTTTATGACATTTTAGAACATAAAATACATAAAATGTTACATGAATTAATGATCGCTTTTGTCCAAAATAGTTTTATGTATAAAGACTGAAAAATATATATTTTTATACCCTTCACCTTCGTGAGAAGGGTATATATAAGTTTGTCATTCCGTTTGTAATTTCTACATTTTTCATTTCCGACCCTATAAAGTATATATATTCTGGATCCTTATAGATAGCGGAGTCGATTAAGCCATGTCCGTCTGTCTGTCCGTCTGTCTGTCTGTTGAAATCAGTTTTCTGAAGACCCCAGATATCTTCGGGATCCAAAT